>NC_092290.1:22021741-22226741 GCF_036320965.1 Panulirus ornatus | reverse complement strand
TCAGTCACTGACAGAAGTCCACATCAAGGCCGGGTCGTAATTGAAATATTGAAAGGTTAATGAAAGGGAAAAAGAAGAGACGAAAGAAACCACATCTTTCTGTCTCTCCAGTCATCCCTCTCTGTCTCTCATCCACACCTTCCTGTCTTCCTCAGCAGCTCATCCTCTCTGTTCCAGATCTTTTGATTTTCTGTCGAGCATCACACCTCCTTCCTGCACTCTTTGCTTCCTTTACAGTTCCACAATCTCCTCGATATCCCGAAGTCTACCCATGCGGTACACCTCCACTCTGCTCCACACCCTCTTCTTCCACCTCACTCTGTGCAACCTCCACATCCTCCTGACTTCCCATTCATCCCATCTACCTGCTCCATATCATCCTCACTACACAGCCAAATGCCCCAGTCCCAGTTTGACCCCTTGTTATATCCCGACTTAGTTCCTCCCGTACTTATTATGTACACCCTATTCAGCTTGCTACCTTCCTGCTCCATATTCCCCTAATCTCCCTACTTGCCCCCTTTCCCTTATTCATTTCCATCTATTTCATCACCCTTCCCACACTCACCCAGCTCCACACTTTCCTGACTCCTGACCCAACACTCCCTCTCCCTCGTCCACATCCTCACAGCAACAACCTCCCTGGCCCACCCTGCGTGATCTCTCCCTGCTCCAGAATGTTCACTGCTTCTGCCTTCACTATTTTCAAAAACAGTAACTCTTATTATTTCTCGTGGAGTGCGTCGACAGGATCAACATTTTCACATTTCCTTGGAGAGACAAATGTTCTGTGATAGTCACATGCGGAATTGCTGAGTTTAGACCCGAAGATTCTAAACATTTTACTGTCAGAAGTATTTGGAAATAATGTTTTCCTGGAGGTTCATACAAAAATAGTCGTTTAGGCTAGAAAAATAGTAACATGAAAACTTTTACTTACTTTGTGCAGCAAATACTTTGTGCGGGACGCTAGAGAGGAGGGGAACCCTATGATTCTTTCTTTGATGATGGAGTTGGCCCTCAAGTACCCAACCCGACCCACACGCCTCGGCCACTCTTTCACTAAATATTTTTTGCAATAATGTGAGAGCGGCTGGGGACGTGCATCCCTGCCCGACTTTTGTTTTCATAGTCAACTGAGGCGAGTGTGTCCCCGTGTGTCTATACATACCAGATATTACAACAATATCGGCCGGTGGGGGAGGGAGAGCTGCAGTCCTGTAGCCTCATACGCCGTGGGCGACTCACACGTGCAACCACGACTCCGTCTGTACACCAGACGACGACACATCATCATCACCCGCGGTGCTCAGCCTCACACCCAGACAACGATCCGACACTGGCCGGTCACAGTGGGATTTCATCTCCATAAATCCAGTGATGGATTCCTCATAGCGTCCGGTCTCATATACCCAGTGTTGCAAACCACGACCGTCTTATTGATCATACCTCGCGGATACATTTTCATGCAGGTTAGTGGAATGTGTGATATACTGTCAGGTCGTGAATCATGCATTCCTCTGCCACCTTGGAATGTTGCCTTACCAGAAAACAGGTCTTAATTTCAGCACACACACAGGGGATGGATCATACTCTTTCCTGTGCCACACCAATGCGTCTTGCAGTATGATCAGTTACACCACGCATGATACAGTCTCTCTACGAGATCATAGCTTCATACAGTGTTCTTGTCAGACAGAGACCATACAGACCTCACAACTGCACAGAGCTCATGTGAGGGGTCTCTCTGGTTGGCTGGGGACCCTAGATAGGAGGTCTTTTCAGTCCTCGAGCCATGAAGGTTCTTCATTAGGCATCATACAAAGGCCCTTTCTGTCAGACAGGATTCCTACACATGCCTCGCTGTTTAACTACGGATCATTTATAGGACACCTTGGCAGTCCAGGGATTATGCACATACGCTCCTGTCACACTCAAGATTATACACATACGCTCCTGTCACACCCAAGATTATACACATACGCTCCTGTCACACCCAAGATTATGCTGAGGTTTCGCTCGACCAGGGATCCTGGAGACGTCTCCCTGACGGACCACAAACCTTAGAGATGTATGTCTCCCAGACAAAGGTTATGTAGAGGTATTATTCTCACCCTAAGAACATACACAGGGTTCCCCTCGATACATCATAAACCATACTAGCCTCTACTTACGAGGAGACATGTACACAAGTCTATCCACGATACCGGAGATCATATAGAGCCCAGGGATCATATAGAGGACTGCATACCTATGACCTGACGACTTCCACACCGCTGGACGAGTTGGTCCGATCCAGAACAAAAACCTGTTTTCAGAGTCTGCTGCGTCCATTTGCAAATCTCTTTTTTTTGGCTTTTGTTTTTGAAATGGTTTATGGTTGATATTTTGAAAGGGAAGTCAATTTGCATTTTGAGAGCTCTCTGTGGGAGTGAGTGAAGCCCAGAAAGCTGGGAGAGGGTTGTGGAGGGGTGGGAGAGGGTTGTGGAGGGGTGGAGAGGGTTGTGGAGGGGAGGAAGAGGGTTGTGGAGGGGAGGAAGAGGGTTGTGGAGGGGAGGGACGCCTCCCAGTATGATGTTGACAGTGGCCGTATCCTCGTTCCTCTAACCTGGATTAAGACGAGCCAGTAATGATCCGTGATCACCGTCGTTCATCCTTCTGTACAGCACCTGAGGTTACTGGGCAGTACATACATGGCCAGTGTACACGAAGGCGGATGAACAGGTTCGCTAACGCTAACACAAACACGTGTGTATGTAGGCTTGAGCACACACACACACACACACACACACACACACACACACGTCTTCTCAACACACGCAAACATACGCAACAACACGCACACATACATACACAAACATATGCATAAACCAAGAACATACTTCATTGCGCGGACATGCTCAAATGAAAGGACACAAACATAAGAACACACAGAGAAAAACACATATTCATACTAATGTACACAAATACACGGAGTTAGAAAGTATAACAATACACGATCTATACAGTATATCTAAGCTCTCACGTAAAAGTAGTATGACACACAGAAGATAGCAAGTTATAATATCTTGACCAATGTCACGTATGATATCTTAACCAGTATTTCAGGTATGATATCTCTATCATTATCTCACATGTAAGATCTTAACCAATACTTCAAGTATGATAACCGATATCTCACGTATTTGTGAACTGTATATATTTACATTTATCAGCGCTTATCCTCTCAAATATTAAGTTCCATATCAGTCATATCATATCTGATATTTTCAATCGTAATCGTATATTTCTGATAGCTTTCTATTTTGGCGATAACATAAAGACTTGGTAATTATCAATTACTGCTATTGGTTGATCAAGTAATTAGGGAATAATGAGACTGCAGGCGACGCAAGGACAGACTGGGATTAATTGCTGTAAAAAAGTATCTGCAGGAATCCATTAGTCTGCCATTTGTCTATTTAATTCATTCTTTCATTTGTCTCATCTGTGCGGCAGATGTCAACGGCGTCCTTGTGGAAGACGGTGAGAGAGAGAGAGAGAGAGAGAGAGAGAGAGAGAGAGAGAGAGAGAGAGAGAGAGAGAGAGAGAGAGAGAGAGAGAGAGAGAGAGAGAGAGAGAGAGAGAGAGAGAGAGATTGATTCGCGGTGATGGTGAGTCAGTGTTTGTATACATCTGTCTGTTTATTCATTTCAACAATTGTAAATTTATATATATATATATATATATATATATATATATATATATATATATATATATATATATATATATACATATATATATATAGTGGTTCCAACAATGTTGTATGGTTGCGAGGCGTGGGCTATGGATAGAGTGGTGCGCAGGAGGATGGATGTGCTGGAAATGAGATGTTTGAGGACAATGTGTGGTGTGAGGTGGTTTGATCGAGTAAGTAACGTAAGGGTAAGAGAGATGTGTGGAAATAAAAAGAGCGTGGTTGAGAGAGCAGAAGAGAGTGTTTTGAAATGGTTTGGGCACATGGAGAGAATGAGTGAGGAAAGATTGACCAAGAGGATATATGTGTCGGAGGTGGAGGGAACGAGGAGAAGAGGGAGACCAAATTGGAGGTGGAAAGATGGAGTGAAAAAGATTTTGTGTGATCGGGGCCTGAACATGCAGGAGGGTGAAAGGAGGGCAAGGAATAGAGTGAATTGGAGCGATGTGGTATACCGGGGTTGACGTGCTGTCAGTGGATTGAATCAGGCATGTGAAGCGTCTGGGGTAAACCATGGAAAGCTGTGTAGGTATGTATATTTGCGTGTGTGGACGTATGTATATACATGTGTATGGGGGTGGGTTGGGCCATTTCTTTCGTCTGTTTCCTTGCGCTACCTCGCAAACGCGGGAGACAGCGACAGAGCAAAAAAAAAAAAAAAAAAAAAAAAAAAAAAATATATATATATATATATATATATATATATATATATATATATATATATATATATATATATATATATATATATATATTTGGAATGCCTGTTTTTAGGTGACCCCTTCACTACATTATTCTGAATATGCACATTATTCCTAACTAGATAACACTACAATAAAGGTATATTGAAAGGCCAATTTGACTGCATCACATGATATTAATATGATGTTGATTTATTAATTCTATGCGTTGCATACACCTTTATAACCGAGAGAAATACATATAAACAATCTGTTTCCCGCAAACTGCCACCAAAATACCAATATAATACATAAGCATAAAGAAAAGAGTATGAACTAAATGGAAAATGAACAGTGCACTTGTCGATTCAGTCCATATAAACGATGCACAAGTTCCAATTTGAAACATTCTGAAAATATTTAGGATATTTTGCTGCACTATTGGCATTCTTGCTACATAACTCTGATAAAGAAATGCGTCAGTGATATTTGTCGTTCTCTTCATGTTTTCCTTGCACCAGACCTGATCACATTATGGAGGAGAATATAAATGAGTTTATTTCTGATGTTTTCCTTTGTGACATGTAACCTCTGCTGGAATGTGTTGGAAACTGGATTACCAACACAATTTTTTCAACGTTTATGTGGTACGTGGAATTGACCTTTACCCTCCTGATAAGCTGACGAGGCTGGGAATTTATCTCCTGATGAGCTGAGGTGTCTAGGAGCTTGTCCTCCTCATAAGCTGAGATGCCTAGGAGCTTATTCCCCTAATAAGCTTAGGTGCCAGGAAACTTATGCTGTTGATAAGCTACGGTGCCTGAGAATCTATACCCCTAATAAGCTGATGTGCTGAGACATCCCCCTGATAAGGTAAGCTTTCTGGAAAATTATCCTCCGATAAGCTGAGGTTTCTAGAAACTCACCCCCTGATAAGCTGAGCTGTGTAGGAACTTATCCCCCTGATAAACTAAGGCAACCGGGAACTTATCCCCCTGATATGATGATATCATGAAGTGGTTGAGAACCTACCCCCTGATAAGCTGGGGTCTTCGTTATTCAAGATGTCCGTGAGTGCGACCATGACTTGCTCTTCACTCAAGCTTACATCAGGTCATCCTACGACCCAGCTTGAGGCCGGACCGAGGCTCTGCGATGCCTCGTTCACCGTCACTTGGATGACGACGAAAAATCTCATCAAGAGCGACGAGAAACCGCGTATGTTTGTGGTAATGGAGCGACGTGCGGCAGGGCGAAGTAGGCAGGCTAAAGCTTGGGAGAGGAGGCAGAGCGACGCGTCGTGGCGAGGAAGGCGCAGCTGGGAAGGGGTGGAGGGCGATGCCTCCCTTGGGGTGAGTAATTGATCATATGGTAATTTGATACAGTCTCCTTCGCTGGTGCGCTTCATCTGAAACCTTCACAATGATCGATCCGGCCAATTACAGAACTTCGCCTGAACTTCCAGGTAATCTCATAAAAGTTTCCCAGTTGTGAGTGTAAATATATTTGACAGGCGTTGTCCGGAAGGGCGAGCGAGCGGGGCCGTGTTCCCAGTATCCGGGTTTATCAAGGTAATAAGGGTGTGAAGAGCGACAACACAGACACATGTGGTGGTCTTAGCCCTTATGACAACCCCCAGCAAGGGTAATAATCCCCTGCAGCCTTCCCCTCCTATGATACACGATGGGGATCATATTCACTTGCCAGTCAATTAAGTGGAAAATTGTTGGTCATATTTTATCTGGCATATGCGACCCCTTCCTGCTGCTGGGAGGCGCTTCTGCTCCGCCTGCGCTGCTCTTACTGCTGCTGCTGCTGTGCGACCTCCTCACACGGATGAAGGGGAACATATGAGGAAATTATGGATAAAGTTGATTAAAAGAGACCGTAAAGGGGGGAAGACAGAGAGGAGAATTAACAAGATATCGGCTAAAAGGAATACTTCGGTGGGAGGGAGGAGAAAAAATGGTGTCATGAGGAAAATGTAAATTATGATGACGTAAATAAGAGTAGGGGGGAGGGAAGGGGGGGGGGGCACAGGGTGGGGTGGGGGTCAGAGGAAGAGTACGTGGCATGGAGGAGGGAGGAGAGGGGGACGCATGAGAGTGGAGAGGAGAGAGATCTAGGAGGATGAGAGAGAGAGAGAGAGAGAGAGAGAGAGAGAGAGAGAGAGAGAGAGAGAGAGAGAGAGAGAGAGAGAGAGAGAGAGAGAGAGAGAGAGAGAGAGAGAGAGAGAGAGAGATCCTGCCAATAAACAGACACTTCCATCTTCATAATCTGAACTTTTAAAACAAGTGATCATCACACCGGTAATGCCAGAGAGACACACGTGAGAGTAGTAAGAGCGAGTGAGCGAGGAAGGAACCGGTAACATATACAAGTTCGCCGCAGCCAAGCTTGAGGATATAAGACACTATTTCCACTAATTGTCTATTGAGTAAAAATTCGGCCCCGAAATAAGGGCCAGAGTTATGGGAGGATGCTAAAATACGGAACAAAAACATGCATTGCTGCGTGAGTTGGGAGATGTAGGGAGCGCTCCTGCCCGAGGTAACACGATATGAAAAAAATGACGCGACACTATTATGTTGGTGGGAAAGAAGATGGGATGATGGAGTGGGGAGGGAGAGGAATGTTAACAGTGGGAGGGAAGGAGAGGGAGAACTTAAAGTAAGGAAGGAATAACGTATATGGGAAGGAGGAAATGAGAGCAAGAAAAGATGTTAGACAATGAAAAGAAGGAAGATCGACTCAGTAAAGAAGATGGTAAAGTGAGGGAAGATCAAGGTAGAAGGATGAGGTCAGAAGACAGGAGAGAGAGGTGACTGGGGGGATATGTGAGGGGTGGAAGAGATGGTTGGAAAGGATAGGTTGATGGAGGAGGAAGGAGAGGGGAAGGTGGGAGGGAGGGAAGGGTTTAGGGGACAGGTATAGGGATGCAGTAGGGATGGAATTAAGGGATGTTACCGGGATATCCTGGGGGTTGTTTAGGGATGGGGGGGGGGTGGGGGATGATACCAGGGCCAGGTGCAGGGGGTCGTGCAGGGATGAAGTGAGGGGATGATACCAGGGGTGGAGGGAGGGAGGTGAGGGCGTGGCCGGGGGCGGAGACTGGGGGAGGGGATGAGGGGAAGGGAGAGTTAGAGAGGAAGCGGTGATAAAGGGTAAACAGAGAGAATGAAAAGAGGGAGGGACGCCATATGGAATGTGCAACGATCTTTATGGATGAGGCGGAGGTGGAGGGGGACGAGCTGGTACATTGGCGAAAATATTCCAGCAGAAAAGAGATGATAATTAAGGCCAGTATGGATATACAGACACACAAACACACACACACACACACACACACACACACACACACACACACACACACACACACACACACACACACACACACACACACACATACACACAAACACACATACACACACACAAACACACAGATACACACACCACCCTGGCGGTGAGTTCGACGAAGAGATTGATGATGCTGATGAGGGAAATGATAACATGGGGACCTGAGGAGGATGGCAGTCCAAGGGCGCGTGATTACTGGTAAAAGAAGGATAAAACATGTTTACTAAATAGAATGAATAGACAAACCTACCAGGTTAGATCAAGTGAGTTAACCACTCACACTCTTAACACAACTCTGAGACAATCTGTTTTACTCTGTCTTAATTTTGTGACTGAGTCCACAGAGATGAGAACAACAGGAGACCCAGAAGCAAATGTCCCAAGCATAGTCCCAAGCTGGCGTGGGTGCAGGTGGCCTCTAGCGTAACCCGGAAAAACATACCCGAATATAGTCAGGAGAACACCCGCCGTACTTGATAAGAGCTGACGTGAAGGCTTACTTGCGTCTGGCTGCGCTGGGTGCTGCACTGCGCATCAGCCGAGAGCAGAGAAAGAGACCACAGATGATGACAGTGAGCGCGACGGTGATGGACTAAGTCCATCAGGTTCGAGAGAAGCAGAGTTTTCGACGACAAACGAGAAAATCAAACCAAGATTTTATGAGACACGCGAGATGATATAAACCCTGTAGAATTAGAGTAATGAAAACGAAGAACGAGTAGATGTGCAAAGCTGAACAGGAAGGCTCTAGACACATTAGATGCGGCAACATTTAACTTGAATAAGTTGGTTCATCTTACAGTACGTCTGACAGGCATCAGCAATACGCATTGACAGGAACAATGATAAGAATAACGGATGAAAAAAAGGAGACAAAGAAACGCTCAGGAAACGAGTGACATAAAGAGGAAAGTTGCCCATTGAACGTTCAGCCTTCCCAGGAAGTGGATGTGAGGAGGATGTTCATAATATGAAGGTAACATAGCAAGGGAAGAGCAGCAGGTGTTGTGGGGAGGAGAAAATAGAAGTAAAGGTAGATGATGGTGTGATGTTATTGTATGGCGGCCTTGTGAGCCTGGACGGCCGGGCGGGAGAGGTCGACACAGGGAGCCGACCAATTATGTTAGGCTCTCCCTCTCTCTGTTGTGGCCAATATCTGTCTCTTGTCTGCCGCCCCAGACGCTACAACCCTCTGTCTCCTGCGTATTCTTCCTCTCACCCTCCAGCTGTCTGGAAACATGTGATGTCACGGTTACAGGAAATTATATGAATATGCATATAGATATTTGATATGCCACACACACACACACACACACACACACACACACACACACACACACACACACACACACACACACACACACACACACACACTCATACACACACACACACACACATAGCAAGATATGAGAGATCACGAGACAGCTATATATAGCAATATGAAAAAGAAGGAGAGAAGATAATTTGAAAAGAATATTGTGGACAAGGCAGGTGATAATCCAAAAACTTTTCGACAGATTCGCCAGGAGTAAAATTATCAGATAAAGAGGAGCTAATAAGGATAAGGGATTCAGAGGGAGGAGCTGTAGACGATGATGTGAGGATATAGGAGGAAATGAATGACAAGTTCAAAGTGATTTTAAAGAGGTAAATGCTATCGTGACATGAAACGAAAAAACCGTCTTACAAAAACAATCAAATTCCTAGAAAAGGCCTAATGAGAAATAAACTTGCCTAATATATGGCTCATATATAAAGCTGTGTTGAGGATGTGTGCAGATACACCTGAAAACATCTTGAAATGTTTTTCCGGATGTCGAGGGAGACTGGTAAAAAATACCAAGGGTTTGGAAGAGAGGAAACGTCATATTCATCTTTCAGAAAGAAAACCTGGAGGGTGCGGTGAAACTGCTCCAGACTGGTCCTCCCGCGAGTCTGTAGAGCACTAGAAAAAACAATTAGAGCGTAAATGGGTGACCTGTAAAAGAGAAGCTACCCAAGTGAGAGTTTGAGGAAGAGGAAATTATGTGTAACGAACTTTTCAGATTTCTATGAAAGAGTGCGTTCCGTCTTAGACAATAACGAAGAGTGGGTGAATCGTTTGTACCTGGACTGCCAGAAAGCATTTGACACTGTACCAAACAGGAGGTTGGCAAAGAAAATGGATCTTTAGACAAGTATAAGTGGGAGATGCCATAGTCATGGGAACGGTGAAACGTAAAGAGAACTACATTCGATACAACGAAGTTACGTTGTCGACAATCTCTGGGGTAGAAGTGATGATCGAGGGTAGAGGTGATGATCGAGGGTAGAGGTGATGATCTAGGGTAGAGGTGATGATCTAGGGTAGAGGTGATGATCTAGGGTAGAGGTGATGATCTAGGGTAGAGGTAATGATCGTTGGTGCAGAGGATTATAAGAGAAATCTCTTAATTCTCAAACCACTTATACAGGAGCGACGTCAACAGAGATGAAGTCTGCAGTGCTTGCCAAGGTGTCATTGTCCAAAAAAAGAAGTGGTCATCCTGGTTGACGTCTACACGAGCTCTCAAGACTTTCTGGAAATATGATGGGTGGAAGGAGGAGGAGGAGGGGAGTTAAGGGGAACTCACCTAACTAGACAGCTTGAGCTGAATCGATCAGCCGCTCACTAAAAACCATTGGATGAAAGGAAGGCGGGAGTACAGTGCTGATGGAAGGTCGGATGACAACGTCTCGTCTCTCAATGATGAAAGAATTAATGAGATTCAGTATAGATGCTGTAGCTCAGATGCTTTCGTCTGAACATGGTGGCCGCCTCATTACTGATGCTTTCAACAGCCACCCAAACTATCGGGCTGCGATGGGCGCTGGCGACGGCAATGGATCTGACACTAACATCATTCTTGATTAAAGAACCGAAGGAAAGGAACCTGAGGGGCCGCTGGAATCTTACCGACGAGACAAACGTTGACAAATTTTGCAGCTGAGTCAGTAGGATCCTGCAGACCGGAGCCAGTCTGAGAGAGGCTGGCCGTTTCTTTGACGTGTTGGGATCTCACACCCGCAAAACCCACAGTGGACACAAACAGGAACGACAAGATACCTTGAGAGCCTCTCGATCACTGAGAGATAAAGCTTGGTCAGTATAGGCGCCTGTAAGGTGGCTCCTGTGATTACTCTGTGCTCGCGTTGGGTACCTGGTTGACTGGCCAAAGCTGTGTTAACGTCTCAGAGAATGAGTCTTCAATAGCCACACTTCTTGTTACACAAACAGTTAGGTATATCCAACGCCTCGTCTATGATCATGTTAACAAATATTATTACAGGATTTGCCTGTCATCCCTCAGGATGGCGTGACGACGAAAGTCAGATGAGATAAGACCTGATAGTTTCTCACGACATTATCTGCTTAAGGACATCGATCCTCAATTCTTCATCTATATAGATGGAGACATAGGAAAGCAGATGACATCGGCCACTACCTCCGGTACAACAGCGACAGGCAAACAAAAGTGAAGATACACGGTAGGGTGTAGAGGAAATATACTAATGTGGAAATGTTATGGGAAATCATGAATGAATATCACTTTCTTATCTAATCACAGCTTCCAGATACTTCAAGAAATACGAACTTCAGCCAATGCTCTAAAAAAGGAAAAAGAAACAATGCTGAACAGTGTCCTTCACTAAGTGACAAAGTGCAAATATTTCTTTTGCTGGGACACAGATGTATTGATAGTCTTCACTTTGTCACACGTTACCTATGCTGTTCATCCGCTTTTCTGAAAGAAAATGTAACAAATAAGTCCCATATACAAGCTGGTAAGCAGAAGTGAGAGAGGAATGCCCATTGCCATCCCAAATAACTTAGAACAACAGTTTTCACTGAAATTGAGTTTGTAATCACTGCCAGAGAGATTTGTTAATCAATCACTGTCAGGTGTTGGTAGAGGTAAACTGATTACGATTCTCTTCTGCGGGAAATTGTTGTACATCATCAAACACGAACCTTTGCAAACAATGAACATCCAAAATAACAGTCTAAAAATCTGAAGTCGATCCCAGTGACTTTCCAGTTGCTAATGAGGTCTCCAACAGTCATTAATTAATGAGCAACTGGATAATCATTGTGGTTCCCAACAGTCCACTGCTGAGGACGATCCGGCTGCATGACGATGGTTCATGCCAGGTGGAGACGTGGTGATCATACCAACACACTACCAACACATCAACACATATGGCTGCGGCAAAGATGAAGGAGTCAATGAGAATCATCAGATCATAATAACATACCCAACAAGTTGTCTTGATTTTCTTAGGACGTAAAACGTTCATTCGATCTCTTTATTCAAGGTACATGAAATTACCAATTCCTTTAAAGTGGAATAAAAGTAAATAATCCGCGAGACAGATCCTGAGCAAACTTCCCCTCGATGACCTTTATGGAAAGTAATTAATAGAAGTTCCTATGTTAAACCTTCTTAATAAAATAAATATACGAAAGTCTAATGTCATCAGTTATGTTCACAGTTGTAACTATAATATATATATATATATATATATATATATATATATATATATATATATATATATATATATATATATATATATATATATATATATATATATATATATATATATATATATATATATACAAGTAAACATCGTCATACGCTGTAACACCACTGGAGGGATGATGCGTGCCGGTGTGTGGGCAAGCGGTGGACGTGGTCAGACCCGGTAATATGGCCGCTGTAGCAGCAGGAGACAGACACTCCGCCACCGTAATTCCAGCAAGAGGAACACAACATAAAGAGCAATAAAGACCGACATATATCCAGGGTTCCAGTCGCCGGCGTCTGCCAAGATCCTGGACGGCCTCAATATCCCGCTGTCCGGCACCTCGCACCCTCCACTTCCATCAAAGACTTTCCTCCAAACTTTTCCAGCAGTTGGGATCCGCGGCTTATTATTTCTTTGTTCCAGCGCGGCCCCCTAGAAGCAGGTAATGTCCAGCTGGTTCCCATGGCAACGCGTCGTTCCCGCATCCGAACCCTGCTCGTCGCTTCGACAAGATGATTTGAGCAAATGATGGAGTAATTTACTGCTTCTCGAATTACATTTCAGGCTTTCCCTCTGACAGATTATATTTCTCATGTTGTTATTTTACTGGTTTAGTTATGAAGCATCATCGTGGATGTGAGATTACGAGCACAACACGTTATTATTCTTGAAGAAAATAAATGCAGGAACCTGAGAAGCAGTTTCGGATAAGCTTAGATCGAAGGCCCTCGGCAGCTGCTGATGAGCAAGTGTCGGATTTTGACCTCAAGTGGACTTTCCATCATTGTCCCAGGGTGAGGGAGTTACGCCCTTGCGCCGGGAGCTATAGAGTTCAAACTGTAGAGATCTTGAAAGGTTCCGTTACGCCCTTAGCGATGGCTTGAACTCATAATCCGCAAGATTTAGATTGTCCAACGATCACAAACATTGCAACTATTTTGCCCTCAATTCTTGTTCACACAGGGAGAGGAAGAGGATCTGCTCCTAACACTCATTCTTTAATCCAGTCGTTTTTATTCGGATACCTTGCTGTTGGAGGAAGCCATAATCCCTGGGCGTGAACCATCGAGGAATAAAAACCCATAACAACAGGATTTTTTCCAAGAATAAACAACGACTGGAGGAATAAACCAGTGTTCAGTTTAACGAGGTCGAAGTGTATTTTACTTTGGTGCTGTTTTATCTGAGTTGTATTGTGTTCCTTGTTCGTGGTGTGGTGGTCACGTGGTCTGACGTCACGGGGGATGTTGCTATTGGTCCTTCCCTCACAGTTGAAGGATGCTGAGGCCTCATCTCTCTCTCTCTCTCTCTCTCTCTCTCTCTCTCTCTCTCTCTCTCTCTCTCTCTCTCTCTCTCTCTCTCTCTCTCTCTCTCTCTCTCTTATATATATATATATATATATATATATATATATATATATATATATATATATATATATATATATATATATATATATATAAAATTTCCTTTTTTCATACTTGTCTTCTCTCCCTCGTTAGCAAGGTTAGAGCCAGGACCGAACGAAGACACGACATCCATTTGCTCAGCCACTCTCAAGTTGTCATATATAACGCAACCCCCACTCCCCTACACACACACACACACACACACACACACACACACACACACACACACACACACACACACACACACACACACACACACACACACACACACATACTATATACAGCTAAGCCCAAAATAACAGTACCATGGTTTCCCTTGATCACTTTATATTTTTTGGTTCAGCCCATTTATAGCACGTCGTCCCCTATATGTTATACCAGTTCAGTTCGTGCTATCATGAGCAAGTCTTGCACCTCCTTGCATGATCAGGTCACTACAGCTTAAGCCGTGTTTTTCTTCATCCTTCCTTCTCATTCTTGGCCTCCGTCTCCTTGTTCGCTCCACCTCTGTCGCATATACCCTTCTAGTTAGTCCCACCTTACTCATCCTCTCCATGTTCAGACCATTCAGTACACCGTGTTCATCTCTCAAACGTACTTCCCTCACTACCACACCTCTCACTCTCATAATGTCCTTCCTCACTCGATCAACCCACTTCACACCACAATTTGTCCTTAGACATTTCACTTCCAGCACATCCATCATCTTCCGTACTTTTTCATATGGGTCCAGGACTCGCTCGTACACAGCATCATTGGGACTGCTTTACCGGACAGTGATCTCTCTTTCAACGCACTCCTCAACGCACCCAGGATCTGTGTCCTCACCCAACCTGTGGTTCACTTCAGCTCTAATAGTCCTATCCGCTGCCATGTTCACTTCCAGTTATTCAAAACATCCCACTTCCTCTTGGTTCTCTCCATTCAAACTAACTCTCAAACGTAAGTGTTCTAAAACTATTTCTGATTTAATTTTCGATTCATAATTTACCTTTGCTTCTTTGCATACATGGTAAAGTGAAATAGATTAAGCCGCTTGGAATATCAAACTCCTTCATTATGCATCACATCGATTGCCCAAGGGTTCTGTCATATGCCTTCCCGATACCTACAGACTAATGTACACTTGTCGATATATTTGCGAGACGTCTTCATTACTTAACTGATGGTAAGCATTTTATCGGTTGTTCATTTGTTCTGCATAACGACATATTGGTGTTCCCATATCATCACGTCTTGATATCTTGTTAGTTTCATGAAAGCTACACTCGTCATGCACGCCTCTGTCCATGTTAACGTAAACATATCCACACTTGGTTAAGCCATACAGCCAAGCGCACATCTCTGCCACTGCTTGATGGGCGGTCATATAACGTCATATGTAGATGCATGCTAATGAGACTTTACCATCCCACGTATAATAGACCACCCTGACCTACGTTTCACGCCTCGTTAGCAAACTTCTTGATCTGTGATCATCTATGAATGTCAATGTCTTCTTGTTCTTGGTCGAACTTTTCTTTCAATTCCTTATTTCATCCGCTTTGCTTCGCTACATTTCTCGACAAACATTTTCTCTCACGTCGTTTTTCACGAATTTTGACTTACTGTTCTCCAACAACTTTGCTTTCCAGTACAGCTGGTCTGCTCTCATCGCTGTACCAGAGATCCGCTCAGTAGTTGCATCTGTCGGTGCTTGTCGTCGATTCTCCTACTAAATGATTGTCTCCCTATCTTCACCCTCTCCCTCAGTGGTAGGCTGTAGGACACCAGAACGATTCATTTAGTTCAGGTGGCAGTCTGCTCTCGTACCTCACTATGGTAGTCTGCTCTCGTACCTCACTATGGTAGTCTGCTCTCGTACCTCACTATGGTAGTCTGCTCTCATACCTCGCTATGGTAGTCTGCTCTCGTACCTCACTATGGTAGTCTGCTCTCGTACCTCACTATGGTAGTCTGCTCTCGTACCTCACTATGGTAGTCTGCTCTCGTACCTCACTATGGTAGTCTGCTCTCGTACCTCACTATGGTAGTCTGCTCTCGTACCTCGCTATGGTAGTCTGCTCTCGTACCGGACTCTGCCTGCTTGGGGTTACGTCACAAGTGAAAATTCACCTGTATTGTCTCAGTACAAGATTCCTCGAAGAACTTTTTTCTCCGAAGGAGTCCATCCTTTCCCTGCTACTGACTGTAGTGAAACCTTGGAGGTTCAGGGTGACCTGGGGAGGGAGTTCATGGGATTATATAATGATAAAATAAACATTAGAACGTACATACATGGCGGTACACCTAATTCCTTGTCAGTGTGGGTGGCTGTGTTCCCAAGTATGGGTCAGTAAGTGTACATACGGGTCTATACACGTGTAAGTTAGTAATGTATAAATCTTCCCCCAACTGGCTTGTAAAGCTTAATACACTGAAGGCAGGTGCTGAGGAGTAATGGTGGTATATATGGACGATACAAACTCCCTCTACATCAGTGTTACGTAATAAGTCAGGGGATATAAATAAGGTTTTATTTCCACCTTGTTCCACAGTTTGTACACATCATCCCAGGTTATTAATACGTCGTAATGTAACATTGTCTCTTGTGAGGACCTTGACTCCCACCAGTTTGGCTACTGTGAGCCACGAGCCACGGAGCTAACCCTGTGGTGTTGTGATGGCACGAGCCAGGGAGCTAACCCTGTGGCGTTGTGGTGGCACGAGCCACGGAGCTAACCCTGTGGTGTTGTGATGGCACGAGCCAGGGAGCTAACCCTGTGGCGTTGTGGTGGCACGGGCCACGGAGCTAACCCTGTGGCGTTGTGGTGGCACGAGCCATGGAGCTAACCCTGTGGCGTTGTGGTGGCACGGCCAGGGAGTTAACCCTGTGGCGTTGTGGTGGCACGAGCCAGGGAGTTAACCTGTGGCTTTGTGGTGGCACGAGCCAGGGAGCTAACCCTGTGACGTTGTGGTGGCACGGCCAGGGAGTTAACCCTGTGGCTTTGTGGTTGCAAGAGCCAGGGAGCTAACCCTGTGGCGTTGTGGTGGCACGAGCCAGGGAGCTAACCCTGTGGCGTTGTGGTGGCACGAGCCAGGGAGCTAACCCTGTGGCGTTGTGGTGGCAGCCAGGCTGACAGGTTTATTTGTAGTTGTTGTTCTTGTTGTTGTGCTGGTGCATTTTTGTTGTATTTCTGCTGTTGATGTTGTTCCTGCAGCTGTTATGATTTTGTTGTTTGAATTGTTGTTGTTGTTGTTGTTGTTTTGCCATGAGAAGGTATTTAGAGCCCAGTGTCTCTTACCGGGGCCTGTCTGCCCTCAGTGATAATCCACTTTCGTTTCTTGATTGTGATTGAAGTATTCTTAATCAACAAAACAATGTATCATTTCTATACTTTAGGCTCATATATCAAAACTAATGATCAATATTTTTGTGAACTTATCTATATTTTGCTGTATCTTATGTGCTTATATTGTTTTAAGTTTATCTAATCTATTTCGAGGCAATCATTGTTGTCTCTCTTCATATCTGTTACGTCATAATACCCCCTGGGCTCGTGGGAAGCATGACTGTATCAGATGACAATTCATTTTTATGATAGTTTTGATGACAGTCGCGTCATCGAGGAGAAGATACGGTTCTTCTTATAGACCAGCTCACACGATGGTTCAGATGGACGTCTGCATAAAGCTGTGTAACTTGAGTTTTGAATTTCGACTGAATTTGTATCCCATCCTCCTTCAGTTCAAGTCAAACTAACGAAAGATTTTGTTATTCAACTTCTCGTATGTTGTGGAATTTCTGTCTCAACAGCTTGTTACACACTGTGACGTTTTCATTTCTCTGAATCATCCAACATTATTCTCTTTGTAACAGTCTTCGCAGATCTGCAAATCATCCCCAGTTTTTCCTGACATCGCTTTCCAGGACATCTTCCTGCCATTCAACATCCTCAATGGTTCTTTGGCACCATTGTTCATACACTCTGTCGTCTCATTATCATATTCTGCTGAATGCCAGTATTTGCGGTAAATAAGCCAGTTGAATACAGAAATATTTAGGCCGCCACTTGGCTTGACGAGTGAGTGTGCTGAATTTTGGAAGCACTTGTAGCCCGAGTGTCCTTGAGGGCTTATAGAGGTGGGGTTGGGTGAGGACCCTTGATCCTGTTGGTCCAAACTAACTGCTGGGTGACTCGGCGAGTCAGGAGGGAGGGAGGCAGGGAGCGTGGGCATGACTCTGCTCCTCCTCCTCCCCCAGAGAGGGAAGGTGGCTCCTCCCTCCCTGTGATGCTTGCCCCGACACCGCTCATTATGTTTTTCTCACCCTCTCTCTCTACATACCTCTGACTGTGATGCAGGCACGTGCAGCTAGACGCACACAAACACAAACATGCATATATATAAACACACACAGACACACACACACACACACACACACACACACACACACACACACACACACACACTTACTCACTCGCATATACATTTACATACATAAACATATATACAAACATTCCTGCACATACATATACACATATACACACGAATACATTTACAAACACACATATATTTACATACATACATTACACACACTTTTAGAAGCATTACTCAATATTGGTTTTAGTTCTCAATTCATGCAGTACAGCAGAGCCTGTAGAGATATGATAATCGTGCAGAATGTCTGAGTGTAGTGTGTTTCATTTATCTAAAAAAATCAAAGAGAAATTGATACTGTCTCTCTTGTAGTATGTTTTCTCCTTTGTAGTATACCGTCTCCCTTGTAGTATACTGTCTCCCTTGTAGTATACTGTTTCCCTTGTAGTATACTGTCTCCCTTGTAGTATACTGTCTCCCTTGTAGTATACTGTCTCCCTTGTAGTATACTGTCTCCCTTGTAGTATACTGTCTCCCTTGTAGTTAATAATAAATCTTGAAAGTCATGTTTAGAGAAGGAGGGCAGTTGTGGCTCTAATGAAGCACTAGAAGACCGCTAATTGATGAACAGACATGACATACCAGCTGTAGACGAAGGAAGTCGTAGAATAAGATGTCACATGATTGAGAATACCTGGTAAAGTTGTGAATCCTTGAGGTACGAGAAGCGCCAGGATGAAGGCTGTGGAATCAGTGTATCTCAGAATCTTGGCACAGTTGGTGGAAGGAGCTTATGAGTAAATGTCAGTGCTCGTCTGCCACTGATATTAAGCATTTAGATGACATTTCGATGGTTCATAATTTAAGCATTTGCTGGGTGGTGTACATAAGTCATGGGAGGTTCCTAGCTGTGTCTGAAGACAGACCAGGTCATTCGTGATGAACAGAGACGGAGACCAGTAACAGTGCATGAGGCAGATTCAGACGTGTAAAGAACTGAACGAAGCTGTCTCGTCTTGCATGAGACATTTTTCATCAAAAACGGGAATAAATGCTATAACACACATCGCCCACCACCACCACCACCAACAACAACAACAACAACAACATATTTTGACAGTAAAGCTTGCATATTGTGTGTGTGTGTGTGTGTGTGTGTGTGTGTGTGTGTGTGTGTGTATGGCCGTCAGGCAGGAAGGCGGACTGATTTCATCAAACATTTAAAAACTGTTTGGTGTTCCTGATTCATTAGCAGCACTGCTCCTCTGCCACCCTTCGAAAATATTCTACCAATGTTAACTTTAATTCAAATATTGTTTGGAATAAAAATGAACGAGATATTTCATCAGCAATTTGATATTAGTGACATTTTATTAATAAACACGAGCATTAGTTGTAGAGTAATTGGAATTTCCATGAATATTAGAATATGAATGGACAATATGAAAGGATGCCAGCTGAATTATTGCTGAGCAGTGATCGCACACATACCAGAATATTTTTCCATATAATCTGAATATATTATGTACTAGAAAATAAATGTTTGAAATGCATCACACATACACATAGGGGCACTCGAACACATACAAAAAATGAAGCACCAGACAGAAAGACATAAAGATAGATAGACACACACACACACACACACACACACACACACACACACACACACACACACACACACAATGGCTTTACAGCGCTTAATACTTCGTTTTCTGTCTGATTAGCAAAGTTAATCATTACTTGGTTTGGATAATACATGGATGGTGATCATGTGGTTAAACCAGATACTCTTGCTTCCCAGTGTTCATGGTGTAGTGACCACTGTTGCGACCCACGAATCTCATGGGCACATGTTCGAATCCCGGTTTACAGTTAACCTAGCTATTTGTCCTTCTTTTGGCGTCTGACGTAAAGCTAAAACATAATGTATAGAGGGATAAGTGACGTAGGTTTAAGGCTCCCTTCCCGCTCTACGCAAATAGTAAACACACATACACACACACACACACACACACACACACACACACACACACACACACATGTACGATTATATTGCATACGCCTTCGAGAGATATAGAGAAGATCAACCAAAGGCCATAACATGATATTAAAGAAGAAACTTGTTGGAAAAGATGTAAAGAAATACTTTTATTGTATAAGAGCATGGATGAGTGGAACAGACAGAAGAATACAGTAATTGTGGACGACATAAAGAACTTTCTAAAGTTTTATGACGGAAAAGAATGCTCAAGAAATGGGGCCCTACGAGTGTAAATCTCCCTCTCTCTGTATGTACAAATAGGTAATTACAAACACAAACAGACATAGCAAAAACGTACTTCTCAAAGTACATATTTAAAGAAAATTCTGGGCAGGCGCAGCGCATAAGTCTCTCTAGATCAAAACTTACTCAGTTTGGAAGGAACAGAGTTCGCGTGCCGGAGGGAACGCTTCAGATGGAACCTAACTGGCAAGTGGATTCCTCAGGGTTGAGTGCTGGGGCCAGCGTTATTCCCTGACTCTGTAGGTGACTTGCTAGAGAGACCTTATTCACGGCTGAATGTAAAGATGACGTAATTCACGGCTGAATGTAATCTAAAGATGACGTCATGCTCCTGAATGATATACGGAGCATTTGACGGAAGAACGACCTTCGGCGAGATCCGAGCAAGACGCAGCAGCGGCTGAATTAATGGCTAATGAAAGTCAGCCTCAAGTCATGGTAATGAAGATGAGAGAAGGTTATGGTGACTTTTAAGGTCATTGTCAGTCCTGTGTTAGTGCCTCCTCTTCACAGTTAGTGTGTATGTCGGTCCTATACAAATAGTATCGAACTGTATCATATACCGTCAGTGATGCTGGTGTCAGAGTGAGGACGGTATCTGATCCTGAGTAGAAGCGGGACATCGTGTGAGTCTTGTCATTAGGTTTACCTGTGCACGTGTGTCTTGTGTTGTGATGACTCTGAAGTTTATCGTTACCCTCACAGGTAGTGTCGGTGTCCCATATGATTCCCCAACGCCCTTATAACGCTCGTCAAATTGATATTTACATATACGCACAAGATCACAACAAACACGTGATTTCATAGATGCGTCGGTAAGGCCGACTCTTGCATCAAGCTCCCATTTCACTAATTATAGGGTTACATAACCCCATTCCATGTTTCTTCCAGTTCTGTGTATATAATCGTAACGTACTGTATGGATTTCCTAAATCTGTAACTAGCTCCTTGAAGATGTGGTGACCATTCTGCTCCTCTACTCTTGAACTTTGCTTCACTCAGAGCCAGAACATCCAGGTTCCTTTCCTCAAGTATACATCCTGTCTCTCCTTTTTTCTCATCTTGATTACATCCACACACATTTAGACACCCTAGCCTCATACTTTATCTATTGTACTTTGTCGCTGTCTCCCGCGTTAGCAAGTTAGCGCAAGGAAACAGACGAAAGAAAGAAAAAATACACATGTATATACATACACGTTCACACACGCACATATACATACCTATACATTTCAACGTATACATATATATATATACACACACACACACAGACATTCACATATATACAAACGTACATAATTCATACTTGTTGCCTTCATTCATTCTCGTCGCCACCCCGCCACACATGAAATGACAACGCCCTCCCCTGCATGTGCGCGAGGTAGCGCTAGGAAAAGACAACAAAAGGCCACATTCGTTCACACCCAGTCTCTAGCTGTCATGTATAATGCACCGAAACCACAGCTCCCTTTCCACATCCAGGCCCCACAAATCTTTCCATGGTTTACCCCAGACGCTTCACATGCCCTGGTTCAATCCATTGACAGCATGTCGATCCGGTATACCACATCGTTCCAATTCACTTTATTCCTTGCATGCCTTTCACCTTCCTGCATGTTCAGGCCCCGATCGCTCAAAATCTTTTTCACTCTATCCTTCCACCTCCAATTTGGTCCACCACTTCTCCTCTTTCCCTCCACCTCTGATACATATATCTTCTTTGTCAATCTTACCTCACTCTCTCTCACTTCTCTCCATGTGACCAAACCATTTCAAAATACCCTCTTCTGCTCTCTTAACCACACATCTCTCTTACCCTTTCATTACTTACTCGATCAAACCACTTCACACCACATGTTGTCCTCAAACATCCCATTTCCAACACAGCCACCCTCCTCCGCACAACTCTATCTATAGCCCACGCCTCGCAACCATATAACATTGTTGGAACCACTATTTTTTCAAACATACCCATTTTTGCTTTCCAGGATAATGGTCTCGCATTCCACACAGTCTTCAACGCTCCCAGAACTTTCGCTCCCTTCCCCATCCTGTGACTCACTCCCGCTTCCATGGTTCCATCCGCTGCCAAATCCACTCCCAGATATCTAAAACACTTCACTTTCTCCAGTTTTTCTCCATGCAAACTTACCTCCCGATTGACTTGACCCTCAACCCTACTGTACCTAATAATCTTGCTCTTATTCACATTTACTCTCAGTTTTCTTCCTTCACACACTTTACCAAACTCAGTCACCAGCTTCTGCAGTTTCTCACCTGAATCAGCCACCAGCGCTGTATCATCAGCGAACAACAACTGACTCACTTCCCAAGCCCTCTCATCCACAAAAGACTGCACATTTGCCCCTCTCTCTAAAACTCTTGCATTCACCTCCCTAACAACTTCATCCATAAACAAATTAAACAACCATGGAGACATCACGCACCCCTGCCGCAAACCGACATTCACTGAAAACCAATCACTTTCCTCTCTTCCTACTCGTACACATGCCTTACATCCTCGATAAAAACCTTTCACTGCTTCAAGCAACTTGCCTCCCACACCATATATTCTTAATATCTTCCACAGAGCATCTCTATCAACTCTATCATATGCCTTCTCCGGATCCATAAATACAAATCCATTTGCTTTTCTAAGTATTTCTCACATACATTCCTCAAAGCAAACACCTGATCCACACATCCTCTACCAATCCTCAGGCACCTCACCATGAGTCATATATATATTAAATATCCTTACCAACCAGTCAACAATACAGTCACCCCCTTTTTTAATAAGTTCCACTGCGATACCATCCAAACCCGCAGCCTTACCGGCTTTCATCTTCCGCAAAGCTTTTACTACCTCTTCTCTGTTTACCAAATCATTCTCCCTAACCCTCTCACTTCTTACACCTCTCCACCAAAACACCCTATATCTGCCACTCTATCATCTAACACATTCAACTAACCTTCAAAATACTCACTCCCTCTGCTTCTCTCATCATCACTACTTGTTACTACCTCCCCATTAGCCCCCTTCACCGATGTTCCCATTTGTTCTCTTGTCTTACGTACTTTATATACCTCCTTTCAAAACATCTTTTTATTCTCCCTAAGATTTAATGATACTCTCTCACCCCAACCCTCATTTGTCCTCTTTTTCACCTCTTGCACCTTTCTCTTGACCTCCTGCCTCTTCCTTTTTTACATCTCCCAATCATTTGCACTATTTCTCTGCAAAACTCGTCCGGATGCCTCTGTCTTCTCTTTCACCAATAATCATACTTCTTCATCCCACCACTCACTACCCTTTCGAATCAGCCCACCTCCTACGCTTCATCCCACCACTCACTACCCTTTCGAATCAGCCCACCTCCTACGCTTCTCATGCCACAAGCATCTTTTGCGCAAGTAATCACTGCTTCCCTAAATTCATCCCATTCCTCCCCCACTACTGTTGGGTCCTTTACTCTCACCATTTTCCATTCTGCACTCAGTCTCTCCTGGTACTTCCTCACATAAGTCTCCTTCCCAAGCTCACTTACTCTCACCACTCCCTTCACCCCAACATTCTCTCTTCTTTTCTGAAAACCTCTACAAGAAAATGATCAGACATCCCTCCAGTTGCACCTCTCAGCACATCAACATCCAAAAGTCTCTCTTTCACGCGCCTGTCAATTAACACGTAATCCAATAATGCTCTCTGGCCATCTCTCCTACTTACATACGTATACTTATGTATATCTCTCTTCGTAAACCAAGTATTCCCAATCACCAGTCTTTTTTAAGAACACAAATCTACAAGCTCTTCACCATTTCTATTTACAACACTGAACACCCCATGTACACCAATTATTACCTCAGCTGCCACATTACTCACTTTTGCATTCAAATCACCCATCACTATAACCCGGTCTCGTGCATCAAAACTACTAACGCACTCACTCAGTTGCTCCCAAAACACTTGCCTCTCATGATCTTTCCTCTCATGCCCAGGTACATATGCACCAATAATCACCCATCTCTCTCCATCCACTTTCAGTTTTACCCATAGCAATCTAGAGTTTAGTTTCTTACACTCTCATATACTCTCACCACTCCTGTTTCAGGAGTAGTGCTACTCCTTCCCTTGCTCTTGTCCTCTCACTAACCCCGGACTTTACTCCCAAGACATATCAAAACCACTCTTCCCCTTTACCCTTGAGCTTGGTTTCACTCAGAGCCAAAACATCCAGATCCTTTCCTCGAACATACTACCTATCTCTCCTTTTTTTCTCGTCTTGGTTACATCCACACACGTTTAGACACCCCAGTCTGAAAAACATATTATTGAATACGACAGAATATTTAGTTATTAATCTTCTTTCTTATGTTCTCTAATTTTCTCACTATTACTCTACTATTATGTGGCTGTTCAAGCACCAGTTGTCCAAAGCTTTCCATTTTATTATAGTCAAGCTTTCGTTTGATTCTCTCAGACCTTGGTAACCCAGGACAGGGTTGGTCAGTGCCGCGTTCCTCCTGTCCATAAATGGTGGACTCGGTAGCTTGTGACGCGTCCCATCTGTACTAAAACGGCATTAGGTCGACGTCCTATGAGCGGGCCATCAAAGAGCTGCATATCGATGGTCATCAACATCCAGACAAACCTGACCACTGCCATACAGCAATGCTCTAAAAAAAAATGCTGAGGTCGGTGTATTTTCCACGATTGTAACTCCTGTTTGAGTTTGAATTTCCCTTTGACTATATGTGCTCATTAACCACATAATTAAGTTCTGACACTGAATGATAATTTTTTTTCCAGCTGATGTTTCATATCTGATATTCTCATATTTTCAGATTCTCTCCGTCTATATCTTTGTAATGAAGCCCACCATTATCAAAATTTTGCTACGTCTGAGGAGTGAAAACTCATTGCTTCCTGCGCCATCTGCATTTTGCCTTTATTGTTATTAATGAAAAAAATTTCTGGTCCATTAAAATTTTGTGATGGATTGTATATCATCAACGCTATACACACTTATCCTTCATTATATTACCACGTTATCTATTGTTTGAATGGGTCATTTTATCTCTTTATTAAGTTTTGTCTTTAATACTTCAGCAATGCCAATTTGTTTTCCCTGATTCGATTCTTGAACTCTAGCTATTTCCCATTTCATAAGTTCATTCTCGTTCCTCCTCCTTCAATTTAATCGGAAATTTGCAACGCTTAACATTCCTGACTCCTTTAAGGCAGCGGCGGGGTTATCTCTCTCAAGCCTCTTTCTGATGCCTACTGTTTTTCGTCCTTTGATTGTATTCTTTTCTTCTCTCTCGTTCGTCGCTCGACTTGTCACTGATTATGCCACTGGTTGGGCGTGTTACCGGTCGTGCCTCTGGTTCGGTTTTACGCTGGTACAACCGGTAACCCGGTGTGTCTGTGCTTATGCTACTGGTCTAGTTCACGCCTCCTACTACCACTCGTCTGATGTGTCACTGGTCCTAACAATCTGCCCTAGTCCTGCTTATGATCTCGTTTGCTTCTTGTTGTTCTTTCCGGTCTAGTGTAGTGTGGGTCTGGCCTGCTTCTGGTCTGGTGAGCCACTGACCCAGTCACCGGTCCTCAATCTGGTCAAGCATCCTGGTTGCCTTGAATATCACTGGTCCTACCATCAGCCTGGTACATCATTGGTAATGACACAAGCTCAATCTTCCGTTGGCCCGACCACTGACCTGGTGTGACCCTAGTCTCACCAGTTGTTCGATTTGTCACTGGTCCTTCCAGCGGCCTGGTTTGTCACGGTTCAAGCCATCTCCTTAGTGCTCTTCTGGGACTGTCACCAACACGGTACGTCACTGGTCTTTCTAGCGGCCTGGCGTACCATCAATCCTGCTATTGGTCCGGTGTGTCACTCGTCCTGCCTGAGTCTGGTTTGGTTTGTCGCTGTTCCCTCGGGCTCCAGTGCATCAATGATCCTGTTTTCGACCTCGTCTGGCACTGGTTTTGTGATTGCTCCTGCTATCACCCTGATGTAGTAGTGTCAGTACTGTCAACCTAGAGAGTCACTGGACCTACCACTGCTCCGGTATGTCAGTAATCCTGGCACAAAACCTGAAAGCTCTGAGATCTGCCACCCACCTGGTGCGTTACTGCTCCTATATGTCAGCTATTTTGCCACTTCTCTGATGCCTATTGACACTGCCGTCCACCTGGGGTACCAGCAGTCCTGTCACTCACGTGGTGCAAAACCGGTCCCTTTTCTCATGTGAGGAGTCGCTGCTGATCCTGTGCCTCAAATGATGTGTTACTACTTGCCACGGCTGCCCACATATCTTCTCATAGACCTAACGCCCACTTGTTAAATTTGCGCCTCTTGTTACGGTCGTGATGTATTGATCTTACCACCCACCTGGTTCATTATGGCACTATAATAGTCCTACGTGTCATGGGTCTCACCACAGCCTTGTTCTCCCACTCGTCCCACCTACCACGAGTTCAGAGTCCCATCGATTCTTCTAATAAACCTGGCGCGTCAGTATCATTTAGTCGTAGCGTGTCACCAGTCACGTTACGCCATCTGGGTTGCCACTGATTTTGCTGCAGTTGTGATATGTCACCAGTGTAGTGTGTCACAAGCGTTGCCTCCCACTTTGTGTTAATGACCCTCCCACCCAGCCTTTATGCCACGAGTTCTTTCGTTCATTTGGTGAGCAACTTGTTGTGCTTCTCGCCTTGTGTACGACAGAGTCTGCCACCGATCTGATGCACCTGGCGGTCTTGCCGCTCATATGAACTTTCTGGATCTATCACCTTCCTGGTGAGTCACTGGTCCTGTCATTCAACTCGTGCTCATACGACCCTGCCCCCCAGCTGTGAGAATAGTCCTGCCGCACACCTTCTGAGTGTCTGGTCCCGCCACCCACCTCCTACTGCCTTTGATCCTTTGATCTGCTACTTATCTGGCTGGTGTAACTCTGCTCCTGCCATCCATCTAGCGCGCCACTAGTCACGGCACAACTCAATTGAACCACTGGCTCTGTCACCCACCTGGTGTGCTTCTGGTTCCGTCATCCACCTGGTGTGCCTCTGGTTCCGTCATCCACCTGGTGTGCCTCTGGTTCCGTCATCCACCTGGTGCACCATCAGTTCTGCTACACATCTGGTGTGCAGATCTGGACCGGCTCGTCTGGTGCTGCAGATCCGAAGGTTCACAGAGAAATAAACCAGACCTTTCCTCTGCTCTTAATTTCGAGTAATTCGGTAGTGCAGTCTTGTAGTCTCCACCAATAACAGGACTAAAAACACGAATTAGTCTGTAATGAACGCTGCCTTGACCAGTGCGTGGAAAAACTAGTCGGTCTTGTCGCAACAAAAGCTTCTCATCCATCAGGCCCGACAAAAAGACCCAAAGACACTACAGTAGGAATATCTGATAACGCTACAACGCTGGTATTTTTTCCACGACAATAGAGCTTTGTAAAAATAATCTCACAAGGGGCTCAAAAAAATCAGACTCGATCGCGTAATGAAATCTGCAGCTGGTGGTGTCAGGGAGGAGCCAGCGGAGGGCCGGACGTGTTGACGGGTCCCGGGCTGACTCCCGCTGACGGCAACACAATGCCACCTTCGTCTCCTGGCCTGCCCGCCGCTGCCACCTTGCTAATGTATGCAAAGTCGGATTTGAGTTTTTATACTTTGACACCAAATTGGATGGAGAAAACATTATTGAATTTCTGTTCCCAATTAGGAGCTGGGAATTCGATAAAGTGTCGTAATTTTCATTAATTTTTTTCTGCGAGAACTTGCCACATTCTTCCCCCTAATGCAGAGACGGAGGGAGCTATACAACATATTCTCTTAACATCGCTCGGCCCTGCTATGTTCATGGTTCTTGGTATAATGGAACCAGCTGGAAGGATAAGTCGTATCTACGTCATATCTTACATATTCTGTCATTTTACATATCAGCTTAATGCATGTGTCTTGAGGGTAAATAATCAGCATCCAGGGACAGTGAGAAGTCTTTCTCAAGTCTGCCTCTTCAATGATGCTCAGATGATGGACCTGAACGATATATATATATATATATATATACATATATATATATATATATATATATATATATATATATATATATATATATATATATATATATATATATATATATATATATATATATATATATATCCCCTTACTCTCATACGAGAATCTTCCAGTGTCTTTATCATAACTAATTCTCCCTCAACCCTCCCTTTACTCCCTGTGGTGGTGAGTTCCCCTGATAAGTCGGAGGCTGGACCAACACCCTCCGGCCCAACACACAACAAGGTTCGCTCACGCAGAAGGAGACATAATCCGTCACATGGTGTGTTGTCCCACACACTCTATGCAAGTTATGTTCTGATGTTTCGTTCGGGTGCCAGACCTCTTGTGCAGATATACCGTTATCGTACACTCTTTACACTGGGTCTAGTGTTCAGGAGTATTTGATAATAACTGTAATCAACATCTGTTTTGGTAAACGTTCTTGTCATGATGAGTACTGGGTTTAATGATCAACTGTGCTTTCTACAGATCTATAAATGCCACATATAAATCCAGTTGCTTCTCTAAGTATTTCTCTTAAACACGTTTATTCAAGCAAACACCTGATCCACACATCCTCTACCACTTCTGAAACCACACTGCTCCTCTCGGATCTGATGCTTTGTACATGCCTTTACCCTCTCAATCACCACCCTCGCAAATAACATACCAGACACACTCAACAAGCTCATACCTCTGTATTTTGAACAAGCAGCTGTCAATTCACTGAGCCAGGGCATGTGAAACGTCTGGAGTAAACCTTGGAAAGGTCTGTAGGCCCCGATTGTGATAAGAATCTGTGGTTTCAGTGCATTACACATGACAGCTAGAAAATGATTTCACTTAAGTTATCTTAGGCTTAAGAATCTTCGTGTCTCATCTAGAATTGTTTAAGTCTCCAGAAAATCTGTTTCACGCTCGAATTGCCCAGTTTCTCAACCTTGTATATATATACCTTGTCTTTGCCTGTATGAGAGTGTGTATATACACACTTACCCTAGCTTAAGCCAGGTGTGTGTGTGTGTGTGTGTGTGTGTGTGTGTGTGTGTGTGTGTGTGTGTGTGTGTGTGTGTGTGCAGGACATCAGAGCAAGACATACATTGTCACTACGGCGGCCGACGAAACAACGAGTCACTCTACAGTGGCCACTGAACCCCGTTCGACTGGTGGCTCCTCCCGCTTCATGACCCCACCTGGTCCTCCTCGACCGACCTCTGTGTATAGCCTCCACTCTGATGCCTTCCGTTTGTGCAGGTCCTCACACGACGATGGACCAGACGCTGCTTACCGACCGCTGTTGTTGCCGCCGTCGTCGCTACCGCCGCCGCCGACGACGACGACGACGAAACATTCAGAACATAACCCAGGAAAGCAGCACCTGCCCCCCTCCCCTCCCCCTCCCCACCCCCCTTTGATCGGTGGTGCGGATTAATTGTTCGGGTCGAGCAACTCCGTGCGGCCAACCCGCTCCGGGCGCCGGGATGTGACAGTACCGTGAAGGGGAGGCGGAGGGGACAGCTAGGGGGAGGCAAAGAGTGATTGTGGTGGGCAGGGGACAGTTTGTGGGAGAGGCGCCGACCTGCCAGCCATGTTTTAAATGGTGATTGTGGCCGCCATGGGGAACTTTGGTGAAGTGATTGTTCCTGTAGGGGACGTGTTGAGGAGGGGGACATGTGGCCCAGGGGGGTAATTTTACTCCTGGGAGGTTTCGTCCACCAGACCGTCACTACTGATAAAGATAACTGATAATCTCTTAAGATCTTTGTTTTTCTTCATTGTTATGATAAACGTATGCTATTGTTGTGTCTCTGTTATGAATCACAGGCGATGTGAAATTAAAATGATGCAGTTGAACGGTCTCATCCTTTTCGTTTCAGCAAATAATTTTCTTAACATTACAAGTTTTCACTTAAGCTTCATCTACTTCGGTCACCCTCTACCACCAGTCGTGTACGATGAAACACCAGACCCATTTTGCTCCATCATCTTCACCTTCTTCGTTCACTTGATTATCTTTTCGTCGTTTTCTTATATTGTCATCATCACCTTGTCTGTGCACCCATCATTTCCACTCTGCGCCTAACCCTCGCTCTTTCTTAGTTATCTTTACTTAAGCCATAATGTCAACACATCATCATCGCTTCTGTCCTCTAGTTTCACCTTCAACGCCCATTTTGTTTTCATCTTCTAGCATTACCGTCATTATTCACAGTCATTTTCACCACTGCATTATCACATTCATTATGAAATATCCTCTTCACAGTCCGTCATAAGTATCAACCCATAATATCACCTTCAATCTGCCAAATTTCAGTAGGTCTACGCTGCCATTTTCCAGCGTTATTTTCAGCTACAATCATCGTACCCATTTTGTTCCTCCTTCTCCACCGACAGTCCTTACCATTATCTTAACCATCTACCATAAGCATCTCTCTCTACCGCAACTTTCATATTCCACCTCTCCTCTATCCTTCTATCGTCACTTTCACCCACCATCATCACCTTCACACCGAGCCATCACCTTCGCCCATCATCATCAATACCAATATCCTACACCAATAACGTTGCATTTGAACTGTGCTTCTGTCTGATCCACCATCTTAAACCAATACGATTACCGTCACTCTATATTTTACCGTCACTCTATATTTTACCGTCACTATTCGCCATCATCTTCCCTTAAAGCCATCATCCCTTACCTAATCACTTGCAACCCCTACCGTCATCTTCATCATCTATCATCTTCACCTTCCGATTCCTCCGACTGCGCGTCATTTTCCCCTTCTATCATCATTTTCATCCTCCACAACCAGCTTCACCTGCATCAAGAGCACTAGATTCATATTCGCGTTACGTTATAACTGTGTCCTTGACTACCACTCGGCACTATCACTAGTGAATGTCCCCATCAGGTAAATTGTCCAAGAATCTAGTGTCTCGTCTCGTGCGATGAATAGAACCAAGTAACATGAAGTAAAAATCTAGATTAATGTGATAGTCTCTTTGTGAATCCTTAAGATGAACAATCTGCTTGAGGTGAAACCTTAATTACTGAACAACTTGTTGTATATTTGGTACGGAGGAAGATATGGCCTCACAATGTCTGGAATTTTTATCATTAGTGGTAGATATTCTTCCTGGTTAGGTTAGGTTACCTGATGACCTTTTTATAATACAACAATGCTTATCAGAAACATTGCTTTTCCAGAAATCATTTTCCAAAGAGTTTACACAAATAGAATAACAGCCATAACCATAATGTTGCCCAGTTTGTTTGTTCCTGTATCATAATATGTCGAAGATTACGTGATCGGAAGGTATTACACTTTCTGATTTCTTTAAAAAACATCTTTACTTCGTTACTACTGTTTGTACATTTGTTTATAAACTAATGTTCTTCACATAATGAAATATAATCTTACATTATCTTGTGGATCATCATGATTACTATGGCAGGGGACACCGTTCTGACGTATTTTAGCAGTTTATATTTGGCACTTGTAAATTGCCATGTGACATATCAAAGCTGTTTATTTCATCTTACGAAAATACTTTTTCTTTAACATGAAAAAAGATTGAAGTATCGATTCAGCTTAATAAAAACGCTGAAATTTGAAAGAAATATCATTACGAGGACGGAGTAGATTTTGTCACAGTAAAAATCTCAGAAAATCATAAAAATCTCAAGGTGATGGAAGGGATCTCGAGACGGTTTAAGTTGTGATTTAGATATATTTTTCAAACCACAAATAATGAATACGAGTTTAGTAAACATTAGATGTACTAGATATAGTCCTAGATATTCTAGATGGGCATACTTGTTTGTCATTAGAGAGTTCATTATCATGTACTAGACATTTTCATAATACTAACTTTGCCTCATGAGTGTCTGCATATGTTGTGGCTGTGATAAATTTCACAGAAGACAATCATGTTAAAGTTGCTTGTGGTTATCACATGATTATTATCACCTTTACACGTTCATATATTTACCTCGTTGATGCCTAAGACGAGAGCGGGAGTAGATCAAGGAGATGGAAGTAACTTCTGTAGATGTGTAAACGTCCGAATATCTGCGTGTCACATTTTGTACATACGTACATCTAAAGTTACATCTATTCATGTGTCACCAATGTTAGCGCACGTAATGTTGGCGGCCGAAAAAAGTCCAGTGTTATTTGTGAACAGATGAAACGACTTTAATCTATTTAACTCAGAAAAGAGAAGGTTAAGAGGTGATTTGATACAAGTCTTCAAAATTAACAAATGCTTTGATAATTTTGATTTATGATGTTACTTAAGACTTGATTCTTCTGATTTTAACGCGAATGAGGCGAAGTACTTTTCAACGGGATTGCTAACATATGCAACGCTTTGCCAATTAGAGTGGTTGAAAGCAGAATTATAGATGCGTTTAAGAGTATATTTGATAAATATTTTGCTTCTGGTCCACGACTTGCTTTATTTGCACCTCCTTAACCACAATGGCACTTTGCAGGTCAACCTCTTTAAATCATCTGGTTGTCTAAATTTCACCACACTATTCAGCGAACTTCTGATATCTTCAACTCTCACAAACAACCTCGAAAGGACCCAGTGGTCTGGTGCTGTTTGAGTTTCTTGGTATTCCTGTGTATCACTTCTAACAACGTGATCTAAACTACAATATGCCCACCGGTACGACACACACTATAACCATCACTATCATCACCATCAACCAACAGTACTTCCACCAAGACCTTCTTCACCACTATCGTCACTATCAACATTACCATCACTACTTCGTTATCATAACCAATAACATCATCACTACCACTACAACAATACACCAACACTGTCATTCCCTCACCGTCATTAACACCTTCACCTCTACCACTACGATAATGTTCAAACCCTCCCACCACTACTATCATAACCTTACCTCTACTCCTCTGTACAGACATCCTACTCCAGACACCACAACCATGAACGCCATCATCCATCAACACGTTGTCATCACCTTTACCATCACCAGCACTACTACTACTACTACTACTACTACTACTACTACTACTACTACTACTACTACTACTACTACTACTACGAGAGCGGCAGCGTAGTGACGGCGGTGTTCATTATACCCTAACATTTCATTCGGTGTGACGTGCGGCTCGCGACCGGCCTCTGGAACGCGCGACCAGCAGCATCTCTTAATCCTTGACACGTCTCCCCCACCTCCCTCACGACCTCCCTCACGACCTCCCTCACGACCTCCCTCTCTGCTGCTGGACCAAATTTCATCTGCCAACGACGCCATCAACTCATCTTGCACCTTCTCTGTCCTTTCTGTATTCTGTCCTCTGATACAGGAGTAAATATATGGAAAGTGAAACATATTCCCACACTGCACTAGTCACCTCACACAGATCCCCCATATTCTTGCTGGATTTTAAATACCTCCCTCCTCCATCCCTGGTCCTCCTGCCCTGCTCTCCACACAAATGACTGGCCAACTAATTAAGTTCTCTGTTGCCGGAGAAAGAGAATTTTGTCCTAAACATTTTGGAAATAACACATATATATGTTGGATAATGTGGTGCAGATTTATTTAGCGTTTACATTAGGTATTACTTGTTGCTTACTGATCTGCTGATAATATTTGTAATTTAACAACACTATTGTCAAATGGACTCTGGTGTTTCATTCAGTACGTGATTTCCTGCTCCCCAGTGAAAATTAGAAGTATAATTTCATTCTATGAAATATATATATATATATATATATATATATATATATATATATATATATATATATATATATATATATATATATATATATATATATATATATATATATATATATATATATATATATATATATATATATATATATATATATATATATATATATATATATATATATATATATATATATATATATATATATATATTGGCTTTAATGAAAGCAAGAGATGGCAAATGATATCATATCGTGGTTTATATAACATTTTAACTGTAGAAAGCCAGGCTTGTTGGTGTGATAGGCGATTCTAGTGTGCATATGTATTATTTCCTTCATGAATTGAAACGATTTGTGTATAAATAAGCATTGTAATTATTTTTTCAGTTGCCATTGTACAATCTGCTTGAACCTGTGTTGGGCAGCAATTGATTCTTTTGTTAAGTTGACTGAATCGTCCATTGCTTGCGCCTTCTTCACTCTTTTATTATAATATCTATCTCCTGTAACTCACTACGCTTCTTGCTTCATCGCATGATATCGTGTTATCTTCTGTGGCTCTTGTAGCTTCCCTACGTCTCTTGTATCTCAACGTCTTATCTTACTTGGTCACTTCCAAGTTCCATATATTCATTTCCCTACATCTCAAATCTATCATTATTTTCCAATATATCTTCATACTTCTCTATATCTAATGTTACATTCTCACGTGTCTGCCTGCTCTCAACATCACCTCCTGCCTCTATACAACTCAGGTGTTTCTTCACATCAAGCTGCCTCCCCACATCTCTTGTAGTCTCCCCGCTTCTCTCAATGCCTCCATACAGCTCTTGTAGTTTTCCCGCTTCTTTCAGTGCCTCCCTATATCTCTTGTAGTCTCTCCGCTTCTCTCAGTGCCTCCCTACATCTCTTGTAGTCTCCCCGCTTCTCTCAGTGTCTCCCTACATCTGTTGTAGTCTTCCCGCTTCTGTCAGTGCCTTCTTACATCTCTTGTGGTCTTCCCGCTTCTCTCAGTGCTCCCTACATCTCTTGTAGTCTCCCCGCTTCTGTCAGTGTCTCCCTACATCCCTTGTAGTCTTCTCGCTTCTCTTAGTGTCTCCCTACATCTGTTCCAGTACGTGTCATTCGTGATGGTAGCAAGTTGTGGCCACGTACTCTACTCAGCTTTACTGGCAACTTGGTTAACACCTCAAGTCAGTTTCCTCCTCGTACACATGTGCTGCTGATTCAGTCGATATACCCTGGTCATGGACACGCCATTGGGTCAGAGCCTTTCGTATATACATATACATATATACATAAGTATAGATCATCCGCACTATATTAACATTTATCTCACTTTCCGACACCATGATGACCAACTCGTGCCATTCTTTCTAAAACTATGCAAAGTGACACCTGGGTTACCTTCTATAAAATTCCATTAAGACAGGAGGAAAAGATGCATGATGTTATCATTATTCATTTCTTAATCGTTTATAATATATGATTCTCTGCTGTACTACGCTCACGCTTTACAGCTTCCTCAATAGTTCATCGCCGATATGAATGATGTATGCAGATGTATAATACATTCGTCAGCATTTAGAGGAAACTGAAGGCTGGCGATCTAGTGGGCATGTCAAGTTCTCAGAGCGTCTTAGATGATTGTTTCACTGGAAGCAAAAAGACACATAGCAGAGACCAGTTCGGTAACATGCAGGATTTCTTGCGTTTATGTCTTTGGCATGTATATGTATGCATCTACACACATATATGTGTATGTGAATACATATGAGTACATATGAAAAGTAAATATTGGAAGGCCTGCTGACCTATGAATAGGCTGCCGACTAAACGATCCTAACTTGTCCTAACTACATAACTACTCCAGGTAGATGGAGCTAGTAAAGGACAAGAGGGTCCTCTCCTCATCCTTCACTCCTGCCGGCAGTGTAAACAATGGAAGAAACACCAGACGTTGTTGAGGTAAAACACAAATGGAATCTTACATGTATGACTAGAAGTGATGCTCCACGATCAGTGGACTCGGCTGATTTTTGCCGATCTAGTCTGGTAAAAAAAATATATATATATATATATATATATATATATATATATATATATATATATATATATATATATATATATGAAAAGTAAGATAACAAGAGCGAGAGAGAGAGAGAGAGAGAGAGAGAGAGAGAGAGAGAGAGAGAGAGAGAGAGAGAGAGAGAGAGAGAGAGAGAGAGAGAGAGAGAGAGAGAGAGAGAGAGAGAGATTTAAACATTTTGAGTTGTAAATCCTGTGAGCTAATTACTACCATGCATCACAACAATATAAAATATGTTGGCTATTCATATCATTATAATTCTGCACCCAGGGAGTCATTACTCAGCAGGAAAACTTCCTTTCATGACCTCACAAGAACCATAATGAGAGACGACCTCATTTGTGATCCGTTGGTCTTGGTATGTATTGCACCACATACCATGTTAAGCATGATAAAAATTTCTTAACAGCAGATGTGTGACGACCCTGGGAGGAGTTCCTCGACCAACAACATATCTAAACCCTCGTTAGGGTCGTTAACAGCACCTGAGGTACCAACCATCAAGGATCCTCCTTCGTCGAAACTATAATGTACTGGAGTGCCTTGGTTCAGGTACGTGCAATGGTTGGTGTCAGAAGACCCAGCCCAATGTGGGCTTATGGTTGGAATTTTGCAGTTGATATTTCTATCTTGCCTTCTGGTAAACAGTGGATTTATGAGTGGATTTATTAGTGGATCAGTGAATTTATCAGTGGATTTATCATTATCTTGATGAATAGTGTAAGTATATTGACGTTGACATTGCTCAGAAGAAGAAGCCCTGGACGAAGTGACCTTGTAGGGTTGTTCTCGAGGTCAATGTGATGACCCAGCTGTGGGAACACCTGGTGGAGCAGCTCCTCTTCTTCGGTAGTATCTTAATGAACAGATATATTTCTTGTTACTGCGTTATCTTTAATATTAGTTCGGAACTTGTAGTTGACTTATTCAACTACTTCATGCAAACAGTGAAACAATGCGAAGAGGAACAAATATTTTTGATAATATAAAGCAAAATAAAGGCTTTGCAGATGAGACTGATGCAGATTCATTCACCATATGGAATTGCGTGTGATATAATCCAATTCAGTTTTATGATTTAATTTCATGATCGCGTAATTTATTTAAACGATGTGAAGCGTAATGTATTACAAAATGCTACCATACGTGTGGTGTTAATTTTTCTCCTTTACAGAAGCAGCAGTTGCTGTAACATGTTTTAGGAAATGTACCTTAAGGCAGAATGAGCAGGGGAGTAATTGTCTGTGGCGAAAATATGCGGTAGCAAGTCGCACTCCCGTCCAGTACGAGGCGAAACAAACTCTGCATCACAGATAAACTTTAACAAACAGGATTTGGTGATTTTACAGACAAGGTGATGAAATGGTCATGTACTGTGACAGCACAACAGACACTATTTTCAACAGAGAACACCTGTACTGTCTACACATTACACACGTTGGGTCACATCGTGACAGCGATGTAGTGGGCTGGAACAGAAGGACTGAAAGGACTAAGATGTGAGCAAAACATTGTAGGCAGTGTGGAGTCCAAGGCTAGGGAGAAGGAGAACACTAGGGTGTGTAGAGAGTTGTAGTATAATCATGAGGTAAAAATGTTCAAAATCTCAAGACTCATAGAATCCAGAGTTTGGAAGGCTTATTGAGAGTCTGACTTGAGTGATCATTAACTTGAGATCTTATATAGAAAATGTAGATTTTATGGCTAAAGTGGAAAGCGATTATGCTGACTAGATAGATGTACGAGCAGAAGAGATTGCACAAAGGAATACAAAGGAAGTGAAACAGCAACTAACCACTGGCTCCTACTGAGGCTCTTTGCAACGGTGGAGGAGATCAGGACTCATAGATTAATGTGAAAGAGTAAGAAAGACATACAGGGTTTTCAACGAGGATGACTTGTAAAGTTTTCATTTATCTATGGAGGCGTAAGTAATGCATTGACCAGTTTGAGCAGCTGTGAAAGACTCAAAACTTCAGTGGCATTCAGATGGAAGAGGACGGTGTTCTGTGCATGACGGAGGCTCCACATGATAATGATTGTGGTAGGGTCAACAAAGGGAAGGTAACGGTGTAATGACACTAATATAATGATTGTGGTAGGGTCACTACAGTGGTAGTAGTGAAATGGTGATAATGATAATACTAATCATGATAATAGATACATTTATAATTTAACATTATTATTATCATCATTATCATTATCATTAACATTTTCATTTTCATTATCACTGTTGGATTATTGAAACAACTGCAGCAAAATATTGAAAACATACAATGTAAATACAACATAAACACTGGTACTAAACACGGAGTCTTTGCACATAAAATCCAGGCCGTCGATTTATGTGTAAGCGAATGATTAATGATTACGTTTACATAGGCCGTGATGAGGGTGTTCTTGTAGCGGTCTGTACGTGATCACATCGGCATGATGCCTTTGCGATGCCGAAATGTACCTTATAGACGAGAGATGCCTGGTGGCGGGAGGTGACAGCGGCGAGGTTGGTGCAGAAGCTTATTCCCAGAGTGTCAAATGAGATCAAGGTGATGGGTGGACAGGGTCGAGTTTGGTGTCTCATGATAGTTGTAGCATAGGCGACCGAGGATGATTGTATGTGTTCTTCTCTGTGCCATATCTTGTTACCGCTGTTGTGTGATGGGTCACGAGGAAGGCTTGGCGGAGGAAGAATGGTGAGTTTGAGAATACCAAAAATTATGCAGATCTTCCTGAGTCCAGATGAAGGTAGTGTCTTGAGCCGAAACAGAATGAAGACACGGTAACTTGAAGATTGGATGATGGCACTGCGGTGTTCCTCCTAACTCGTTCCATCTCCCATACTGACACTGAGAAGCTTAGGTGGACTGAGCAACCTGAAGGAGAGTGGGGCCGAGTGTGGCAGTAGGGAGCAAGACATGATTGGAAGTAAGATTGACGTGTATGACGAGGGGGCGTTGGTTTGGTCGGTAATGACGTGGTTGATGGTGGTCCTCTGAAGGCTGTTAAGACTTTCGGATTTTGGAAACACGAAGGCATATATATTCCTGGAGAAAGTCACAATAATGACATTGGTGTAGTGTTACTACAATGGTGCTCGTCATGCAGTACCACAGTAAGATATACAGTATCCTCGCACATACAGTGACGTTACAGTGTCTCCCCGACATGGTACTGTGTCCCACACACTTTATGTAGTGACTGTCAACTCACCGAACGGATGATACGATATCTGCTTTTCTTTCTCGCCACAGCTACACTGCAGAACTCTTGACTTTCTTATATTTTCTTCCTGACTTTTACAATCTATTGTCCCTTAAGAGGCAGGTCTATCATCACTTAAAGAACAGATGAAACTTTTCCATGTTTTTGTTCGTAATTCTTCGCCATCAAGCCTGACCTTGGTCAAGGAAAAAATTAATGATAATGATCTGGTGTCACCAAAAGGAAGGTGGCGGTGCAGTCACCATGATATTGGTTGGATCACCGTCACCGTAATGATGGTGACGTAGTATCTTCACCATTACAGTGTAGGGTTACTACAGTGTGGTATCGCCACAATCATGGTGAAGGTATGGTGTTACTACAACAATTGGAATGGCGTCGTGTTATTTGGGTCACGGTGACATGTAATGTCTCCACAGTAACGGTATAGTGTTACCCCGATTATGATGACAACATAATGTTATTATGGTAACAGGAATGGTGGAGTGCCATCAGGGTGATGGTGGTGTTGTAGTGTCTCCAATTACACCACAGTAGTGGTGTAGTGTCATTATACTCGTAGTGGTGAAGCAGTGTATCTACAGTTGTGATACTGATATTGTGTCATCACAGTGGTGATGGTGTGTGGCACTGTAACAGTGATGGTGGTCGTATATCTTTGCAAAACAGATAGTGATGGTTGGTCAGTGCAGTGATGTTGATGGTGATTGTGATGAAGTGTCATTATAGTGATGATGTTAATATGGCGTCACTTCTGTTATGAAGGTGGATTATCATTGTGATAATGATGTTGATGTTGTGTCATTACAACGATATTGATGGTGATGATGGTGTCCTGGTAACACCACAATCATGTTGATGGTGCAGTATCACTGCAGTGATGGTGATGGTACTGTGCATAAGTAGTAATAGTGTTGGTGTAACTCACAATAGTGATGATGTAGGATTCCTATAGTGATGGCGATCGTATAGTGTCTCTGTGGTGATAGTGATGGTTTGGTGTTGGCAAGGTGATGGTGTTGAAGGAACTGTTAAACTGAAATAATGACGAAGATTCTGTCTGACATCACTGCTGCCGGGCACCACAGTGGTAGTGGTGTATAGCATCTCTACGTTCATTGTGGTGGTGTGGTGTCACCACAACAAGTGGTGATGGTTTGTTGTCTCTACCACCACTGTGATTTTGGCGGTGTAGTGTCACCATAGCTATGGTGATGGCGTTGCGCCGCTACAGTGAAACTGGTTGTGGTACAGTGTCTCCAAAGTAAAGGGAATTGTGTAGTGTTATTCTAGCTCCTGCTGATGGTGGTCACCACACTTACGATAGTGGTATAGTGACACCATAATGATGGTGATCAGTGTGTCTTGATAGTAATAGTGACGCATGATTACGACAGCGATGGTTGGTGATGTGTTGTCATCGGTGGTGGTGGTGGTGGTGGTGGTGGTGGAGGCAATGGTGGTGGTGGTGGTGGAGTAGGGCTGGGGCAGATGATGCATCAGCCAAGCTAAAAACGTCAGCATCTGTTCCGCATGAGCCTCACTCCATTCTCATTATCATAAAAACACCAGCACGAAAAATCAAAATTCCCGGTGATGGCGGCGTCCGAGGGGCAAGACAGAGCGGAACAAATACTACATTTTCCTCTGCACATTTGGTCGTACTCCCCCCACCCCACCCTACCCACCCCACCCTACCATCCCAAACCCGAGGAAGATGGAGAAGGGAGATGGAGAATGAGGATGGCGTACGTGAACACGAGACAAGACACAAACAATAATGACATGAAAAATTAATAAGGAAAAAGAAAAATAAACACATCGCAGGTACTACCAATAAACTTGTAAATAAGCAACAGTGAGGCTGAAGCTATTAGTGACAGCAAGGTGGTGAACTCATGAGTCAGGTGTACAGTAGAGATATGTTATAACATATGAGCAGGTAAGTCTGAAGAGGAACATCTTCACTATGCCACCAAGACCTTGGGTTTAATTGCATAAGTTCATCTGCACTAGTAGTGAACGAAGCGATCTCCCGCCTAGAGAGATGATGAGGGAAATACTAAGGATGCTGAGTTGTCGTGCTGAGGAAGCATAGACTCAGAGGTGATGCTGAGAATGTGGAGAGATTCTGTTAGGGAAGCTGATTTTCAGTGTTTCAGGGATGTTGAGAGATGACGCCACAGGGGTCCTTAATGGTAACGCTGAGACAACACTTGGTAAGTGATACTGAAAATGCTGAGAGTTGTTGTTGTCAGTGAAGGTGAGTTGCGATTATGAGGTAGAGAGGATGGTGGAGATTGCTAAGTAGTAGTGTTGGGGATTGAGCGATGCTTTTGTAAAATTGCTGACCTGTTGGAGAAGGCTGAGCGGTGGTGTGTGGGGATGTTGAGTGGTGGTGTTAATGAATGTTTGGGGTCTTTGGGCTGTGTGATAGTGTTGGTGGATGATGAACAGAAGGTAAGGGGAGCTAGATGTGGGCTCTGTGGTGGTGGAGGGGAATGTAAATGATGTTGTGATTGTAAATGAAGAGATGAAAGGGTGGAGGAGAGTTATTCGGTAGCGTGAAAGAGACCGAAAATTGTGTCATGGTGTGGGTAAGACGGAGACATAGTATTTTAGGGGTAGCCAGACTGGTATGTGATAGCGTGTGGTAAACGGAGGAGAATGTGGTGGTGCGCGAAAGGTTTAGAGATAAGTGGTGCTGTGGGGCTGACTACGAGACAAATTGTATTGCTGGGGAGCCTGAGAAATGAGTGATGATTTGGGGAATGCCTGTGGTGGTATGAGACACATTGAGTTATTGTGAAGGAGAGGCTGTGTGGTAGTAGTGGGAGGAATGACTGATTGTGTTGGAGAAGAAAGAATGGTAGAGGAAGGCTAAATAGTGCCATGGAGAAGTGAAATTTTATGTGCTAGATAATGAACGCTGGTGTGAAGGGCTGAGAGATAAATGCTTTTGTGGGTGAGGCTGTGTGGCACTGTGGTAAATGATGAATGACTGCGAACGAAAGAATGAATGAGGATGGGATGGTAAGCTAACGCATAAGTGCTGTCATAGAGGATGTCGTGCAGTGCTGGTAGAGAGGCTGTGTGATGATGGCGGAGGACATGAGTGACTGTCTGAAGAAAAACAAATAGTGGGATTGTTGTGTAGGTGTATGACGCCATTATTTACATTAGCCCACACTACCTGTAGAGGTACGTCATGCAATGAACGTTGGGTCAGCAACCATACATGGGGTAGTGAATGAGGCAAGTTACAGAGGTGGTCTGAGGGACCTAAAGGTTCACTGTATAGAGATCGAGGGTAGGGAGGTTTGCTGTGCAAGAGAAAAACAAATTCCAACAGGCCATTCATCGTGTGATGAGAGGCCGCTGGTGTGAGGGATAATGAGTGTTGGTGTGCCGGAAGGCTGAGTGGTGGAAGGGGAGAGAACATGAGGTGATGGGAAAGTGAGTGGTAGTGTGGGAGAGGTGCAAGTGAAGATGAGTGATGGTGTGGGAGCTGAACAGGGGTATAGGAGAGAATTGGTAGTATTTTAGGTGGGGGGAAAGGGGACTGCGTGGTTGACATAGCCCCATGCATGTGGAGTCTGGTAACACCTCTCTCTCTCTCTCTCTCTCTCTCTCTCTCTCTCTCTCTCTCTCTCTCTCTCTCTCTCTCTCTCTCTCTCTCTGGTTATATATACGTGACTCTAAACGTGGTCATCGCGGCTCAAAGGTGCTGTAGTGAGTGAGGGGGCTGAGCGTATTACAGGGGAAGGTGGAGGTGTGGAGGTGGAGGTGTGGAGGTGGAGGCGGAATGGTAGTGTTGGTATGGTGTGTGTGTGTGTGTGTGTGGGAGGGGGGTCACCTGTTGGCCTGGGAAGGGGTGGAGAGGTAGGGGTGAGGGGGAGTCACCGACTCTCACGAAACCAGGAACTTTGTCGGGTGTCACAAATTAGGGTGAAAATCCTCCCTTATTTGGATAATCTTGGGCGCTACACGGCCGGGTAAATACGGCCCTCGATGACACCGCCAACTTATTTTGTGGGGACGGTGAGTGTGGCTTCCTGCGGCGTGAACCATGAGGTGACTTGCACTTCCCACTTCACTGGCAACTTATCAAGAGGAATAAAACGTGAAATTGAATTGACTGTCAGCGAGCTATCATTGGTCGGAGATCCAGAGTCGGACAGTAGGTGTCTGCTTCCAGACCTGGAACTAATTATTTCGCATTATTCCTCCACCGTAACAAATATGGCAAATTGTGTGAAGGAAATATTTTTAGAGGTAGATTTATAAAGGCATGTTGCTAAGTTGGGACTGGTTATAATTACAGTTGATTATTATAACAGTCGCCATAAGAGACGTGTAATACTGGGCTTTTCTAACCTGAAATCTCATTTGTCATGATGAAGTGAGTCTTGTCCCGTGACGTCAAAGGTTCTCATTTCATCCATTTGTATGAAGCTCCTGCGTCTCGCCCGCTCCTCGGACGGACGCCTACTATTTCCTCCCTTAAGGCTGACTTTTTCCGTTGTCCAATTGGTCACCCAATCAGAAAATTAATCAAGGCGAGGAAGGCGGCGAGGATGGCTGTTGGCAGATCTTATGGGAGGGAGATGGCAAACCAATTACCACACAGTCGATACTGAAAGAAAAATTCAGGGTCGTGAATCCAGTGACACAACTGGACTTTTGTGGAAGAAAAATGCCGAGGCGTTCGACCCTCGCCGTCTCGCCTGACTGAGAGGAAACCGACACGTCCATATCCTCTTTGGTCGTCCGAGACTTTTTTTTAAGTTTCTGTTTTTTCTTCCCTTTTTTTCATCATTCACGCACGACCTCCTCCTTCCTCCGCCTATCATTGTTCACCACAGACAACAGCACACCTATGTAACGCATGTAGATCAAGGACGTCGCATTGCGTCCACAATGTTCATTAAGAGTAACCAGTGAACTTATCGTCTTTAACATGTTAGCAGTATGAAGCTCAGACACCCTGGAGGAGCAGCCTGTAAAGCTGAGTCACCAGATTATCAGATTTATTATAAGAAACACCAGCACCACAGGCGGGTGATGGAGACGATGTGGTCTGAGAGGTAAATAGGTTGTGTCTGGATAATGGAGGCGCGAGTGTGTATACTGTAGCGAGCCTCGCCTCCCGCACCTCCGCCACTCTCCTCCAGCACCACCTCCTCCATCCAAACTGTTATGACACACTACGCGCTGTCAGTTATTCCTGCAGGGCGCGAACATGGCTTCTCAATATGGCACACAGAACTGCCGCCGCATCTTCAATATTACTCCCGACGATGCTTCGGCAGAGGGAGATGAGAGGGAGGAATCGTTCTTGGAAAATTCAATCATCATTCGGGATCGTAGCGGCTCTGGAAGCCATGTCCTTGTGACAACCTCAGCGAGACTGACGGTCCTCACTGGAACGACTCTGAGTAGTGTATAAACGATACTTTTGCTGGAAGGTGAAACCAAATGTCAAGACGAAGAATGGATAATGCTACAAGAGACATTGGTAGAAGGCAAAATTTATTGTAAGGATATGTAAATGTGCATCCCACATTCACAGTACCAACAAGCAAGAAAAAACAAACAAGCAAGAAACACAACATTTATATAATCAACTTATACGATAGAATGTACCACAATGAATGTTCAGATTCCTGAAGAAATACATACTTATGTAGGAAAATTGATATACATCTCTTCATATATATATATATATATATATATATATATATATATATATATATATATATATATATATATATATATATATATATATATATATATATTACTTCGACGTGATCCCATGTTTTTTGCGAAACAGGAAAGGTGCTGCTAAAAGAGTCAGCAAACATAAAGTTGATGTACGTCATCATACGACATTGATGCATCAGTCGTCCACATAGGCAGTGAGGGACACCTCCCAAGGTGGCAAGAGGCGAGTAGAGTACAAGAGGGACTGATCAAGCAGAGAGGAAGTGCCGTGTGGCTGCCTACATATGCGCGGATGAAGTAATAAGCAGTTGTGAGGCTTTGTACGTTCGAACGGACCAGCGGCAAAGATGGAGGCCGCAGAAAGTAGGGGAACACGGCGGAGGACTGAGAAACACTGCCAACCGAGAATAAGGAACGAGGAGCGGCATCCGGCGAGGTAGCACTCTGTTGCGGGAATGTATAGACTTTTAACCTTCTATCTCGCTCAGTTTCCCTGAAGAAGGCTTCTGGACAAACCAAAACGTTAGAAATATATAACTCAGCTCTCCCCTGTGTCACTCACCAACCCAATTTACACAGTTATCGTAATGAATAATTCACTCCTGACGTTACATGGCATAAATCAAATAATCTCAAACAACACTTAACAACTTAGATATCAGTCAAGGGATCTTGTGGGATTTAGTGACCTTTAAGGGTTTTGAAAGCTCTTGACACAACAGACTGTACATCTTATCAATATCAACATTTACCTTAACGGTGTTCTGATGACATATGAAGTGAATCATTGACTTTATGAGCGTTGATCTAGGCTGTTTATATGACACTGAATCAAAAGCAGATGTTTCCACATCCTGCCAGTAATGGATCAACAAGAACTTCGTCAGACAAACTTGAGAAAAAAATATCTCACAATGCAGCTGTTGCAACTCCACGGCTCCTGTCTCAGCTTTTACTAAAGATTCTTGTAGCAGTTTCACTTTGCAACTTGACCACAACGTTTCCCTCTATTGAGATGAGCTGAACACCTCATGAAAGGGTTTGTTTGCGTCCATCATCTCCAGTACTCATTAATGTTCGACCAGAGGCGTTCAAAAGGTGCTCGAATGGAAGATCGTTTATAGCGAACTGACCCTTAACCCTTACAACAAATTGTCACACTCACACTTTTATTTGTGTGCCATCATTAAGCACGTCATTACAAAGCGAGAAAGATCCCTGTGCCCTCCAGTATTGCTGATCAAGGCATCAATAAGTTTGCCTTCGTTGAATACCAATGCACCCTCAAAGGCAAGACCATTTTCTGATATAACTCAGGCATTTTTCCACTTCTTTCTTGGTATCATGCTTGATGCTAACCTAAAAAATCATATATCATTTAGCAGCAATAAACACATGACTGGGATAAGAGACCACCAATGTATTATGCTGAGTACACGTCTTCGTCTAGTTACGCTGAGGATTAAAAGTTGACAATTATTGGCTTCTCTTGGTCGTAAGGTGTAACGTGTTGGTAATAAAACAAATTTTGATCCATACTGAAACATTGTTAATTCATATAAGTACCTCAGTTCTGCAGGAACCAATACCAGGTACACATAGAGATGTTGGTAAATCTCTTAACATACATCCAATACTGGAGGTTTATATCCATCGATTTACGACTTGCAGCTAATAAAGTCAACACTGGTTCTCTGACCAACAAGAATATATGCTGAAAAAAGAGATGATTACATATACTATACAAGAGTCATGGGTGCGTGACGTACAACAGTGATGACAGTGAAATCGCACAAAATAATGAAGGTTATCTCAAGACTAGTACTGGCCTTTGTTAACCCTAACATCTCCCTTTATAACAACTTATAATAACTTCGTTGGAAGAAGTTCTTTGGGTTTCTTAGGCTCGAGACTTGCTTTAGCTATAAGCCATTTACTGTGGTGGCTGCAGGTCAGTAGTCCATTCCTCAACACTCCTAACAGAGGGTCATCCACTACCAGGCAGCCCCAGTCTTATGTATAGCTAGAAATGCAAGGTCACGTGCTGCAGCAGACAAAAACGTGCTAACCCAAAACCAGTCCGACGGATGGTGCAAAACGAAGGGAATGAAAAGTGATATATATATATATATATATATATATATATATATATATATATATATATATATATATATATATATATATATATATATATATATATATACATATATATATATATATATATATATATATATATATATATATATATATATATATATATATATATATATATATATATATATATATATATATATATATATATATATATATATATATATATATATATATATATATATATATATATATATCTGAGGAGGAAAGCTTGAGAAAGCTGACAGCGTTAAACAGCCAGGGCAAAAGATAAACGAACATCATATTACAAAACATATAAAGATTTGCCCCGAGGACACATGAATAATAGTAAAAAAAAGGAAATGTCTACTTATTGAAAATTAGATCATAATAAAGGAAATAACAAGAAGTGAGGCCAGTATGATTTATGCTCATAATGTGTTAGTGGTGTTCAGGTTTAAGTCATGTTATAACTGTGGTTCATGAGAAAGTGAGGCACTGATCACAGATTCAACACATGGTGGAGGTGGTGGCTGGAGATAAAGCCACGAAAATCTCTTGAAATTTGATTTGAGGGAAAGGTTTTAGGAGGGCTTGGACGGAGGGCTCTTGGGAGTGAGGTGAGGAAGAGAAACGAGAAGTCTATACACACACACACACACACACACACACACACACACACACACACACACACACACACACACACACACACACACACACACACACACATGCACACACTACACACATATATAACAATGTTCATCAGGAGATGAGGAGCACGTGTGTACTGGTGTGTGGTACAACACTGCTCCTGCTCGACCATCCCCGTATATAGATTAGCTCAGTATTAGGGCAGCCAGAGCACACCAGCAATACCTACTAAGACAACAACGAAGACCAGCCAATGAGTTATACTTTACCCGTACTGAGGGCATGCCTCTGGCACACAGTCACCGGTCATCAACTTACACCCACATAAAAACAAGGAGCAGCAACAATAGACCAGTTACATTCCTAAGCCATTACTAGCTACACATCGCTCCTGTCCCGCGGATCCTGCCTGCCACACGCCTCTCCCCTCACCACCACCACCACTACCATAACAACTGCCACCACGACATTATTGTGGTGGCTTGGCTGCTGCCTGCCAGAGGGGGTCTTAACTTGAGATAATGAGAGAGAGAGAGAGAGAGAGAGAGAGAGAGAGAGAGAGAGAGAGAGAGAGAGAGAGAGAGAGAGAGAGAGAGAGAGAGAGAGAGAGAGAGAGAGAGAGAGAGTCCAATTAGTTGGTAGAAATAAAGAGGGAAGAGAGAGGGATTTCCCAAGTACAATATAATACAGGAAAATTCAGACGCTAAGAACAGAACCTCATAAAAGAGGAGGACAACAGCGAGGGTTAGACGGCACGGGTGGGCCAGACTCTCACACACATGTAGAGCTGACCTCAGCAAGTCCACTTCCTCACCTAACATCTGGTGGTGCAGGGAATGTGTGTAACCCTAGTATCACCATGATAACTGGCCTCTTCCTCCTGGTAATGATTGTTCTGTTCTGATGGTTATCAGGCTGTTTGAGCTGTTAATGATAATGACCAATTCACTGTTGATGTACAATGACAATCGCTACTTGTGGATGGCGACCTCTCCCTCAGATGGATGGTGCGGTGACTTTCCTAAGAGTAACTTCGTAAGATCAGTGCCAACGGGCCAACACCAGGTGGTGCAGTGCCAACGGGCCAACACCAGGTGGTGCAGTGCCAACGCTGGTTATCATAACACCAGGTGGTGCAGTGCCAACGCTGGTTATCATCATAACACCAGGTGGTGCAGTGCCAACGCTGGTTATCATAACACCAGGTGGTGCAGTGCCAACAGTGTACACGTATCAGTTGCAGTGATGGTTTATGTATGACAGCTCCTCTCGTGTGTGATGATGACTGGCATTGTGAACTATAACCGTGACCTGTATACAACATTTGTTATGACGATGACGTGTGTTAGTACACATTCCTAACTATTCTCTAATTATGATAATCATGGAGCGATAACGATATAGTCATAATGATAGTTCATCTGCTGCGGTGTCTGTATGACTGTTCTCCTGGTGTATGATGATGACTGTTGTGCTGGTGTATGATGATGACTGTTCTCCTGGTGTATGATGATGACTGTTCTGCTGGTGTATGATGATGACTGTTCTCCTGGTGTATGATGATGACTGTTCTGCTGGTGTATGATGATGACTGTTGTGCTGGTGTATGATGATGACTGTTCTCCTGGTGTATGATGATGACTGTTCTCCTGGTGTATGATGATGACTGTTGTGCTGGTGTATGATGATGACTGTTCTCCTGGTGTATGATGATGACTGTTCTCCTGGTGTATGATGATGACTGTTGTCCTGGTGTATGATGATGACTGTTGTGCTGGTGTATGATGATGACTGTTCTCCTGGTGTATGATGATGACTGTTGTGCTGGTGTATGATGATGACTGTTGTGCTGGTGTATGATGATGACTGTTGTGCTGGTGTATGATGATGACTGTTCTGCTGGTGTATGATGATGACTGTTGTGCTGGTGTATGATGATAACTGTTCTGGTGGTGTATGATGATGACTGTTGTGCTGGTGTATGATGATGACTGTTCTCCTGGTGTATGATGATAACTGTTCTGGTGGTGTATGATGATAACTGTTCTGCTGGTGTATGATGATGACTGTTCTGCTGGTGTATGATGATGACAAAGTGGTGCTAGTATCACCTTATGAGGCTACTGCAAGTATTTCATTCCACATTTAAATGACATATGAACATAATCAAGGCATTTCGTTCCACAAAGATTTGTCTGGATGGATGTAATGGTGTGAAGTTCTAAATCAAAACTTTACGATTCTGATATTTATATTTAGAATGCTCTGCAGATTCGTTCATAACAAGATACACTGTCGATCAGTAGGAATCTTTCGTCGCGTCTTTCAGACTCAAAACAAAAAGATAAACCGAAAACAGAGACATATTAGTGAGGAGCCGATGTCGTATTTCCTTCAATTGTCACCTCGTGAGAAAAACAGAAAGTTTGAGTCAATGACAAAAACTGGTACAACATCGGTGTAGAAGAATTCTTTAAATCACTGAGTTAAAATGGCATGTGGGGAGTTTTAGGAGCAAAAACAGGCCCTCCCTTTACGGCCAGATGGCTCAAAGCCTCAGACGACTGACAATGCTGAATGACACGGTAGGGGGGAGGTAAAAACCCCCACCGAAAAAACTAGTTAGGTTCGCATGAGAAGAAGGAAAACAATAGGTTGGTGTGTTAAAACAAATGTGTTACTTTTGGGGAGATTTTCCCGATGGTTTGGTGGGTAAGGATATCTGGTGAGGACGAGACACAACATCTGAGATGTTCTATGTCAGGCGGAGTGATGGACGAAGATGGTCAGGGTAATGAGTGTTGCTCTGTGTACCGGGACGACCCCAGAATTCTGTGGGACACTTGTGCACCTTCTCTTTGTTCCACACCTCCTCCCCCACACAACGAATTTCCTGAGATTTAGACAATTTACACAAGTCACAAATATTTAAGAATAAAGAGATAATACTCTCCTAACACAAGAAACAATATACCAACACAGTGGGCGTGGAAAAACATATGTTATCAAGTGGTGAATTTCCCGAGCAGATGGCTCAAGACAAGAGGAAAAATCTATGGCTGAAAATTAATTTCTTTTTGTGTGTCAGAAATTTCTGCAATCCATCAAAATCGACCGGAAGACAAAAACGGGGGCGGGCTACGCGGAAGCTGTGTGATGATGCTTTTATTGGGGATAAAAAAGCGGAAAATACGCTAATGACATGGAATTAATGAAGAAGTGGAAGGCAAAAATGTATAGACGAATTAAGGGGAGGAAATGATATACATACACGTCTATGTTGAAGTATATGGCAGTATATGGCAGAAATGAACTGAACAAAGATAACAAGGATTATTAAATCAACACTGAACTAAAATGAAGACATATTTGGATACAACTGGGAGTAGAAAGCAACAAATAAGAAAACGAGGGAAGGAACTGAGGGTTAATGAGAGAAGAACCACAACCGGAGGAACCAGGGCGTAACCCTCGATCGTGCTGGGGAACAGAGCTGTTCCTCGAAGCAGAAGTTACGATGTGACAACCCCTCACATGGTGCAGCAACAACCTCTGTACTCTACTCATGGATATATATATATATATATATATATATATATATATATATATATATATATATATATATATATATATATATATATATATATATATATATATATATATATATATATATATATATAATCTAATGAGTAATGTGACCATCAGCCGAAGTGCAGAAGTGGTGAAACAAAAAGAAAGTGACCCACACCACACCTGAGAGGGGCCATAATTCCTCAAATATTTCTGAGAAAACGAAGGAGGAGAGTGTGGGGTGTTTGTCGTAAGGTGTGACGCTGCAGCGAGGTAGGGAAGTGGAAAAGAAGGGGGTAGGAGGGTATGATATAGATGGAGAGGCAGGGAGGGAGGCAGGGTGTAGGAGGGTACAACATAGATGGAGAGGCAGGGAGGGAGGCAATTTGCTGAAGTGTATTATAAGCGGTGTAGCCTGACATAACAACCTGGAAGTTGTGTCTCTATCAATAACTTTTTCCTATCCAACAATAATTTTTGTTCCCCGGGAACCTGCAACATTATACTTCCTGCAAACCTGACAAAAATCATTTTGTAAAACGTACAAAAACCCAATATACAAAAGGCAATTATGGATATATTTGTAAACTTAGAATGAAATATAAGCTAAATCATTGAGGAAATAAAGCAAGAGCAAGACTTAATGTCTTCATCAGAATTAAAAAAGTAAAGACGAAGAATCATAAGATATAAACACTGAAGAATAGTGAATATATGTTGGTAAAACTGTAAACAGGAAAAGGTTTTAGCTGAACTGCATGAAATCCAAGAAATATGAATGACACGGGCATTTATTTTTCCTATGAAAATGTACTGATATGTGAGAAAATCACATCACTTGTTTTTATATACAGGTTGTGTACTAATTTTCGCCTCATTTCTATGCTCATCTCTGAGGACGTGATATCACACGTGGTTATCTGCAAATATTTCAGAAACGTTTATACAAACGAAAGTCAGGCGATTGCTGTGGTCATTAATATAAATGTGATGTGAGTGGCTGTCGAGGTGTGTGAATCTGAGAGCAAGAACGATGAATGCTGAAGAGTGATTTTGAGAAAGTGAGATGTGTGAGCGATAACAAATGCTTACACAGAGGGCAGGATACTGGTGCAAAAGAGAGGTGTGTTAATGGCTGTTGTAGGTGAGACAGGAAGGTACAATGATGGAGCGATTGTGAGGCGTACAGAGGGATGTTAACTGGAATTGAGATGTACTGAAGAACGTTTTCTCAGATCCGACTTGTGCTTATTAATGTTTGTATGAGAATCAGGTATGCTGATGGACTTGGGAGCAACAACAGGACAAACATGTATTCAGAGATACTGTCGTAAAACAAGAAGAGACGAATACTGTGGGGCATCAGTGCTGAGATAACACAGACTTGTGATGAGGAGCCTTTGTTCGAAAATATAGCTGGAAGCTGAGGAACAATGACGCAAAAGTGTGACAGAGAGAGGTGGGTGTTACCACACTCTGATGAGAAAGCAAATTACCAGGTTGTTGAGAGGTACTGTTGAGACGGGTGTGTAGACAGAATATGAGGAGCACTTCAGGCTATAACCGTGGATAACTCTGTCTTCACCATTCTGTTACCTTCACCAACTATCGTGCAGGTAGATCTCGGCTTCTGTGAACCAGAAATGGGACACAGGATGACCGTACATCCTTATCACCGTCGCTACATCTCATCCTTTTCCTTTCTCTATTACTGCACACTACCCTGCCTTCCTTCTATATTCCTCTTACCTCATCTGTTCCATTCCTTCCGTGTCACCTACCCTCCCCTCTCTGTTTCCCTCATCCCTATCTTTGGATTCACTTCCTTCCTGCTGACCTCAGTACTCGTTTTACACCTCCACATTCTTCTGCTCTTTGAATATCTTTCCTGCCACATCACCACCTCCCACGGTCCACGATCCACGGTCCCTCATGCAGGTGCTTTTCTCGCACCTCCCCCTCCAACACTCACCCTCTAACCCTCATTTTTGTGATTCCTACGCCTCACACTTTCCCTCCGCCTCATCTCACCTTATCCCTTTTCTTCTTCATCACTCTCCCTAATGCCCTCCCACCCCGTCCCACTTCCGTCTCATTCTTCCTCCTTCTTTCACTCCCTTCTCGCCCCTCCTGTCTCCCTTCCCTCTCCCCCTCACTCCCTTCCTCCCTGATGACAGACGCGTCGCCTCATATCAACTCCAGCTCTGCCTTTTACTTTGTCGTTGTTGTTTTTAGGATTGTTGTTGCTACTGTAAAGTGTGTGTTGTTTATTTTATCTAAGAGCCTGAATGTCAGTGTGCTTTTTCCTGGGAGAAATATTACTCGAATGTGTGTGTGTGTGTGTGTGTGTGTGTGTGTGTGTGTGTGTGTGTGTGTGTGTGTGTGTGATTCAACGCTTATGAATGATCACATCATATGTGTATATATACATGTTATTACTTTCTCTCTCTCTCTCTCTCTCTCTCTCTCTCTCTCTCTCTCTCTCTCTCTCTCTCTCTCTCTCTCTCTCTCTCTCTCTCTCTCTCTCTCTCTGTATATATATATATATATATATATATATATATATATATATATATATATATATATATATATATATATATATTTATACTATGGTATAGTAGAAGTCAGCGTTATTGACCATGAGTCAGCCAGGGCCAGCCTGAGACTATACCCGCATGGGTTCGAATCCCTGGCGTGGTGATCGACCCACACTCAACCTAGGTGTTCAACCTCCTCTTGAGGCTGGTCGATGAATGGGTACATGGCCTAGGCTGGGGTATGGTGTGTGCATACATACATAGGCGCAAGGACATGATATATGCATATTCTTTTCTCTCATACGTGATCGCCATTTCACGCATTGGGAAGGTAGCGCAAAGAACAGATGAAGAAAGTTCACATCTGCTCACATCCATTCTCGAGCTGCCATGTCTAATACTCCGAAGCCACAGTTTTCTATTCAGGCCCCACACACCTTTCCATAGTTTACCCCGAATGTTTCACATGCCACGGTCAGTGCAATGACAATACGTCGACGCCAGTATACCACATCGTTCCAATTTGATCTATCTCGTGCAAGTCTTCCAACCTCCGGCATGCTCAGGCCTCGATCGCTCAAAACCCCTTTTCGCTCCATCCTTCCACCTTCAGTTTAGCCTCCCCGTTCTCCTTGTTCCCTCCACCTCCGACACATATGTCCTCTTTGTCAACCTTTCCTCACTCATTCTCTCCATATGTCAAATAATTTCACCACACCCTCTTCTGCTCTCTCAACCACACTCTTTTTATTACCACACATCTCTCTTATCCTTTCATTACTTATTCTATCAAACCACCTCACACCATATATTGTCTTTAAACATTTCATTTCCAATACATCCACCCTCCTCTGCACAGCCTTATCTATAACCCATCCCCCTTTCCCCATCCATATAATATTGCTGGGGCTACTATATCTTCAAGCTTATCTAAGTTTAACCTCCCAGTTAACGTTCTCTCTTTTCACAAATTCTTCATCGCTCCCAGCACCTTCGCTGCCTGACGTATCTTATGACTTCCTTCCACTTCCATGGCTCCATTCGCTGCCGTGCTCATTCCCTGGTATCTAAAGCACTCAACATCCTCCAAGTTTTTTCCGTTCAAACTCACACCTCAGCAAGCTTGACCCTCAACCTTGCTTGACCAAAGGACCTTGCTATTATTAACATTTACTCCCAACATCCTCTTTTCACACACAATTCCAAAGTCAGTCACCAACTTCTACGGTTTCTCACTCGAATCTGCCAACAGCGCTGGATCATTAGCAAATGATAATTATCTCACTTTCTAAACCCTGTCATCATCCTCAGCAGATTAAATACTCGCCCTTCTCTCAAGACTCCCACATTCACCTCCCTCACCAACCCATCCATAAAAAAAATCTAATAACCATGGTTACATCGCACACCCCTGGCGCAGACCAACCTTCACTTGGAACCATTTACTCCCCCCTCTTCCTACTCGTACACATGCCTTACAGCTTTGATGAAAACTTGTCATTGTTTCTATCAGCTTCCCTCTCACAACGTATACTCTCAATCGTAATAATAATAGTAATGTTAAAAACAATAATGATAATCATAATAATAATGATGATAATGATGATAATAATAATAATAATGATGATAATAATAATGATAATAGTAACAATAATAATAATTAATGAATAATAATAATAATAATGATAATAATAATAGTAATGATAATAATAATATTGATAATAACAATGATAATACTAATGATAATAATAACGATAGTAATAATAATTTTGATATCCATATGTTTTGATAATGGTACTGTGTGTATGTCTTTGTGTGTGTCTGTGTCTGCGTCTCTCATTGTAAATATGTTATCCTTTGACCTTACCCGTAATGGTTAGGGTAATAACAAGTCAGTGATGATGACCTTAACATTAAAGATGAGGACGGCCGGCTATGAACCTAATGAAGAGAAGATGACGTGAAGATGAGGGTGTAGTGAAGATGAGTGTGTAGTGAAGTGAAGAAGAGAATCGGAGACCAAGCTTAGGGTACAGTGAAAATGAGGCTGTGGTAAAGATGGCCGGCTGTGAGCCAAGCTTAGTGAGGATAAGGATACGTGAAGTTGGGCCACCAGCGTTCTGGAAGGGCATTGTCTGCTATTCTAACTGCTTGAATGGCCTCTTTCACCGACATGCTGGTAAACAAAGCTTTAACATCAAAACTTGCCGGCTATTACACGTCACAACCAACGCTTTTCACTCTTTCTACTAAGGCAGTCATATTTCTAAGGTGTGCATCACACAAGGAACGTAAAGCATTAGACAGTGAACGGTGAACCGTTTGGTCTGCCTGTGCGGTGATCTCCCAACCCCCGTTGTTATGGTCTTCGTTGTAATACCTGGCTTGTGTACTTTTGGAAGGCCCATCATTCTTGGTGGGCAGGGGCTTCTGTGATTGCCTTGATCACATTCTTTTCGAAGTTTACGGTGCATCATGTGGTGTATGTTGGATCCACTAAGCGATCACGGCAGTGCTGGGTTAAACTCGTATCATCGTGGCAGATGTCATCGAAGTGGTACATGGCTCTCGAAGCCAGATCTTCCTGCTATAGTGGCTCATACAGAGATGTGTGGCCGTAGATTTTCAACTGAGTTTTAAGATAACTGGCAAGGGGAATAATTAAGATAACTGGTAAAGGAATAATTAGGATAATTGGTAGGGGGAATAATTAAGATAATTAGCAGGGGAGAATAATTTGCAACATTTAAGATTTCTCGAGTATTTGCATATCCTCAAAACTAAGTCCAGCCATAAAGATAATGTCTCAGCGGTCCACTTAGATATCGTTGTTTAATTCAAGATATCTATACTGTGTTGTTTGTGTTAATTCTGTCAACTTTAAATATTTGTAATGTTATCTTTATGTGTTCCAATTTAGTGTAAATGATTAAATTAATTATCTTCTATGAATGAGTTAAGGTAATGATTGATTATAAAAGTAATATATATATATATATATATATATATATATATATATATATATATATATATATATATATATATATATATATATATATATATATATATATATATATATATATATATATATATATATATATATATATATATATATATATATATATATATATATATATATATATATATATATATATATATATATATATATATATATATATATATATAATCATCATTTGACCGCAATGCAAGTCTCTAGAAGATAAAGAATCTTTCATAAGTAAAGCTCACAAAACTCAACACCACAAGACAGCGAGCACAGGAGGTGCGCAGCATCACACTGTCAAAATCTTACACAATGTGTGCGCCAGGGAGGAGCCTCGCCAAGACCAGTTCCACAGATGACTCACAGTAAGGGAGAATGACCAAGCTACGAAGCAGTGAAAAAGTGACAAAAATGACTAAGAATAAATTGGATGTGACACCATGAAAGATCAGTACATTTAGGGCCACCACAGCCGACTCAGGTTTTGCCACGGAGACCCCGCCAGCTCAGGTAACTGGAGGCACTTGAGTGTCGTGTTATAAACATTTATATGTGGTCATCCTCGGCTTGGCTGGCAATGAGTGCACGTCAGGCGAGGCGGTGGGTGTACCACACACCTCTGCTGCTTTTCCAGCGTCACTCAGAATAAACCTTATTATGTTTAACTCTGCAGTCATTACAATAGATTTCGTTGCTACAAAAATAGCAAAAACAAATATTGATAATTAATCGAAGAATTCGTCCTTAAACATGTCAGCCACAGAACATATCATTAATTCCCAGTTGATATTGTGCAGTACTGCTGTCAGTATGGAATGAAAATAACATCCAAATCACAAACAATATCTTATAGAATTGATTTTTCTTTTTTTGGTCATGAGATGAGACGGTGGTGTTTTCTCTTATATTTCCTGTCAATCGATACACAGTTGAAGAAGGCCACTATCAATTTATTTTAACTTATCAAAATGTTGGAGACTTTTCTTTTGATTTATGAAAAACACAGGAGGTAGGTAGTACAAATTCATCATAACAATCAACTTTACCAGTAAACGTCGATAGTGTAACTTCAGCAACATAGTATAAGAATTACAGAAGAAAATACAAAGAAATACAAATGAATTCAAACAACAACAGACCAATGGGTTCTTTCTAGGCTGTTTGTGATAGTGGAAAATATGAGAAGCTCACAAATTACTATGTGAATAGTTGGAAGGTATACAAATCATCAGAGAGAATAACCTGCAAATTGTCATTGTGACGAAGGAGGAGCAAATGAGGTAAGGCGTGGACTTAAAACGAAATATTTATCGTCTTTTTCTAAACGTATCTACTCTACTGCTTTCAGTTACTCTAACTGGCAAATTGCTTCATATTCTAACAATTCTGTTGAAGGAAAAGTATTTTGATGCTTTTGAATATTTGTATTGGATCACCTCTTATCTTTCTCTTTTCTCCGCTAGATAGGTTCGGATCGTTTAATCTTCACTTGCAGGATTTGTTTCTTATCCCAGAAATCATCCTGGTAGCTCGACGCTGTACTCTCTCCATTCTGTCAATGTATGTTTTATTTATCTTAAGGTTGGGTGACCATAAGTAAACAAAATATTCAAGATGTGGACGAACCAAAGAATTGTAAAGAGTAAGGATGATTTCCCTGGACTTAAATTTGAAGGCTCTATCTATAAATCCACGAATTTTGTTCTCTCTTTACACTTCTTCCGTGCCCTGCTTACATGGTTTTAGGTCGTCCAAGTCTTCTTCCATATTTACCTTTTGTAGCTCAACAGAATTCCTACTGGAGCTGCCTTTTCGTTTTGCTGTCGGCATGTGAAACTCTGCGTTCATCAATATCAATATTCGTTTGCCTTCCAAGAGCCCAATCCATTGTTTTGTCTTTGTCGGTTTGAAGCTGTGGTCGCTCAAGTTCATGTGTAGATTCTACTTCCCAGCTCTGTATCATCAGCGAATGCTGACATTTTGCAATGCAGCCCATTATAACTATCATCAGTATACATGAAACAGAGCACCGGTCCCAAGACTGACCCTTGTGGCACTCCACTTGTCACGTCTAACCATTCTGAGGCTTGACCATCAGTGACAACCCTCTGTTTACGGCCAGTTAACTAATTTTCCACAAAAATGAAGTCAACATTCTCAAAGTTACAGCAATTTTTACCACGGGATTTGAATTAGCTTTAACAAAGAGGAAGACACCACCACCTACTTTGTTTCCCCAAATTCCTGTTAAATAAGTGTATCCTGGAATTGAGAATTCGGCGAGGAAATCTCTATTGTTGATATTTAAGCTTTGGAAATGGCAATCATATCATAATTCTCATCTGACGCTGTTGTCTCTGACTCTGAGACTTTATCGCGTGTATTCCGAGTGTTGACATAAGATATCTTTATCATGGTACGAGGAGGGCGACCCGGGGGCATTGTCACTGAGGCTGCAGGCGGGTGCCCTTGGTCAGTCAAGATGCCACCCAGAGTTTTCCTCAGGCAGCAGACACCCACCATCAGCCAGCGGATCGTCCTCTTCCAGAAGATATCACATAATCCGAACGTTTTTAGGCACTAGGATGATGCGTGGAGCAGGTAAGTTAACGTATGAGAGCCAAAAGAGAATAGAGTTAGGAAGTAATAGAAAACGAGGAGAAATAAGGAAGTAAACATAGAGTCATGGAAGATACCTGACATAACTGATGCATAACATAAGGTTGGTGAACTAACACTATAACCGCTGCGTGAGGCTACAGTCTGGCTGGGTTGAAAAGGAGATGAAATAAAGTAATCTCATTATCCCTTCCATGGTAACACGGTCCTGGCCAGTCGAGGTCAACTGGCCCACTAGCTGAGCGCTGTCACGACCTTAAGATGAAAAGCTAACGTGTGTGGGAAGCTTTTGTTTACTTCATAACAGAAGAATTGACCATGATATACGTGCATACAACATTGCTATGGAACAATAAACACGCACCGTTGACTGAAGCATAACATTCAAGAAGAAGATTATAACAAACCAGGACTGAATTTAAGAAAATTCTTAGAAAACATTATGAAAACTACAGCTTAGAAAATACATGTAATTGATCTTTTGACAAAGAAAGATATGAGCGTTTACTGAAAGCTATAATAGAGTACCACTTTACATGTATACTCTTTTAGACTTGACAATAGACTTAATAAAAACCAGGTTGCAACATAGTTTTCATGTGGGCATTTGTCACAAAGAGACTCGGTGACGTGTATTTACCAGAACGAGTCACAAGACTGTTTCAGAACTACGAACAGTTGAACGAGTTTGTTGTGCAGTACACACCTGCTTCAAACACAGCTGAGGTCCAAGTCTGTGTAGTCCTTTAGTGTTTCCCTAACTAAAAGCAGCAGCAGCAGCAGTAACAGCAGCAGTAACAGCAGCAGCAGCAGCAGCAGCAGCAACTCTGGCAGCAGGACAGTAAGGTAGTGAGTTTGAACATGATCTGGCCGAGAGTTTTACCGGTTCCATACCCGGCCACACGATATGCATTTTCCATGCCATGTTTAAAGGTCTTGTAATCCATTCACGAGGAAGTTCTGTAACCTCAAACCACAGTTTATACAAGCAGCTACAGCTTAATTTGTACACGTCATACTCAAGTGTCAAAATATATTTCCTGTCATGACCTAGCCATGTATTGTACATGACCGACATATGTTTGGATGAACAGAAACATAAATGCGTGTTGGACAACTATGACATACCTTTGGATAGAACTAGAAAGTATCGATGTTCCCGGGTAAAACCTAAACGTTTTCATTCTACTTAATAATCTCTCGTCATCCAGAGAACAACAAGGCTTGAGTCTTTCCTCATATTACCACTGTCTGTACTACAGTGACCTTCCCTCTCTGCTGTCACCTTCCAGGACTGGTCCTCCTCACACTGGTCGTTACCACGGGTGACCCTGCCACCAGACAGCTGTGCCTGGACTTCCTCCCACGGGTCATCATTGTCTACAATACCTGCTTCTGTCACCTGTGATATGATCAAGTTTTCTTATTTTTGTGTATAATATCCAAAGCCAAGTAACTAATTTATCGACACTTTATCAATATGGCTGCTGACCAAGCGTCACGACCAGTATTCGAAGCTCTGCGGACAGATGTATCCAATTATATTTTTTCAGACACTTCTGGACACTCACCCTGAACCGGACTAGAGAATGGGTCGTTCAGAATTTCGCAGAGAAATTCCCGTCAATTACACACTAACGAGAAGAATCCTTAATCACACAGCACATGGCTGGCAGGCTACGTCACAACTTTGATCTCCCCAGCTGGACGAGAAGCGTCATTTGTAATGTTTATAAGGAAGGAGGTCAGTCATCCAGGTGGTGACAGTGTTTAGCAAAATCTTGACTTATGAAGATTTATGTGACGCGAATATAGCTCAAACCTGCGTAGTGATCTTCCTTAATGCCAGTCAGTATCATATTGGATCATGTTAAGCTGTATTTTATTGCATTATGTCCGGTTACAACACGTTAACATCAAGATAATTTGATTATATTGTCAAGTCATAATCTAAATTACATTATGCTTAAAGTTACCTTATGTGTCATGCAATAGCTAGGTAGGTTGTTTTACTACACTATGTACCTCTCTTTCTACCCCTGTTGTTTGATAGGTTGTTAAGTTACATTGTATGAAAATATAATCAAGTTAGTGTGCTAGCTGGTGTTCAGCTAACTTCGATCACTTCATCTTAAGTTGAGCCAAGTACAACCACGTTCATTGTTTCATGTTATGTAAATAACATTGGGAAAGTCAGGCTATTTTGGATTTATATTAGACTGTATCTAGTAGTGTCAGGATGTGTTGTGTTTGTCTGTCAGGTTAGGTAAGGTTTGCTATTAAGGTATATCAAGTTAGGTCAGTTTATGACAGATGTTATTGAATTACCAAGTGCTACTTATGTCTAATGTTTTTCTACAAGTTCCGGTGTACAGCGCAGGCTGCTGTATAAGTATATAACATACTTTCATTACGTCAGGTTATAATGCATTAGAACATGTTACACTGACAGACATTTCAAGTTACGCCAAGTTTAGTTAAGTTTCGTTATATCAGCTTATTTGCTTAACGTAAGAACGTTAGATAACGACATGACAGTTTAAAGAGGTGAACGGTGGTCACAACGGATGGTCATATCTGCTCTGGTATGTTGTCTATGTATGATGACCCAGCGCCAAAGACTTGTTCCAGCATGGCACACCTGACCACCTCCTCCCCTGGTGCCGGCTGGGAGACCAACTACACGAGGATTGGCCGTTATGATGCCTCTTTGTTTTCACGTTGACCGAAATTGAGGAAATTTTTCCTCCGTGTTTCCCTCAGCTGGTAATTTCTGTATGCAGAAGTAGAATGCAGAATTTCCTCAGTAGCTCAAGTTAGTCCTTTCTACACTTACACACACACACACACACACACACACACACACACACACACACACACACACACACACACACACGCACAAACATACACACACACACACACACACACACACACACACACACACACACACACACACACACCTTATATACATATCTTTTTCTTTTTTTTCAAACTATTCGCCATTTCCCGCGTTAGCAAGGTAGCGTTAAGAACAGAGGACTGGGTCTCTGAGGGAATATCCTCACCTGGCCTCCTTCTCTGTTCCTTCTATCGGAAAATTAAAAGAAAAAACCGAGAGGGAAGAATTTCCAGCCCCCCGCTCCCTCCCCTTTTAGTCGCCTTCTACGACACGCAGGGAATACGTGGGTAGTATTCTTTATCCCCTATCCCCAGGGATAGCTAGCTAGATAGACAGATAGGAAGAGAGAGAGAGAGAGAGAGAGAGAGAGAGAGAGAGAGAGAGAGAGAGAGAGAGAGAGAGAGAGAGAGAGAGAGAGAGAGAGAGAGAGAGAGAGAGAGAGAGAGAGAGAGAGAGAGAGAGAGAGATCGTCACCTTATGAAGGTATCACATACAGAGAGACAGCCACGTGGCTGATCTACATACCCGGTCCGCTCGTGAGCGTGAGAGTAAGAGGAACACAGAGCGAGGAGGAGGAGGAGGAGAAGGAGGAGGAGGAGGAGACGTTAGTGAGGCGTCTGTCGCAGTGTACGTCTTACATCACATCTTAAGTGGACGGAAATTTCGCGGGGGAAAAAGTAGGTGAGAATGATGTGCAGTAAATATTTGACGAGAACTCTAGAAAAACTGTGAGTGAGGAGGAGGAAGGAGTTGGTGTAGTACAATATTGCATGGTGAGCTTTGATGTTAACGAAGTGCTGAGAGGTTCTGCCCTGGCACACCCTCGAGCACTCTTCCAGAAAACATGGCCGGGGTAAGATTTTCATTAGTAAATTCCAAGTAGTTTTTTTCTCTCTCTTCAAACGATGCTCAACACATGAACAACAGGGGCGAGATTAAATCTGAAGCATTACGTCAAAGGGAAAATTCTTAATCTTGATATGACATTGGTCATTGACCCAACCTGGCTCACGCGAGGATGGCAAACAATGTCGTAAAATAAAAGCTTGAACATCATTCTATAAATCCACAAGTGTTTTGCTCATCAGACGGCACACATACCATAACGTAACAGGTTCAGTATGAGAAACAAATGCAGATCGATGTTACGAGAGGAAAGCAGAATTGTAACGAACAAAGTGATTCATAGCCAGACATACTTACCACTAACCACCTTTCCCACTTCTCTTACGTTTTTCCAGTTGTAAAATCCTTTATTTTCTGTTGCTTAACCACCCTTTTTATTGTGCCCTTAATTATGTTCTCTTTGTCGCGTTAAACTGTTTCTGTCAAGATAAAGAATCACATACGCCTTATTACCGACACACAAACAGTATCACTCCTCACAAACTTGGAAGTTACTGCTGGGGTCAGCAAGCTTAGCCTGGTGACCCCTTGTTGACCTGACGTTCGCAGGTCTGGGTCGGCTGATTACTTTTGATTCAGGTCACAAATCATGGTGGTCGGTGAGAGGCCAGAGCTGGGACAGAGGAGCACCGCGTGTGGAGACGGTGGCGCTGGTGACGACGAGAGGGGAAACTAGGGCAGGGGTGAGGATGAACCAGTGGGGCGAGGGGTGAGGATGAACCAGTGGGGCAGGGGTGAGGATGAACCAGTGGGGCAGGGGTGAGGATGAACCAGTGGGGCAGGGGTGAGGATGAACCAGTGGGGCGGGAGTGAGGATGAACCAGTGGGGCAGGGGTGAGGATGAACCAGTGGGGCAGGGGTGAGGATGAACCAGTGGGGAAGGGGTGAGGATGAACCAGTGGGGCAGGGGTGAGGATGAACCAGTGGGGCGGGGGTGAGGATGAACCAGTGGGGCAGGGGTGAGGATGAACCATTGGGGCGGGGGTGAGGATGAACCAGTGGGGCAGGGGTGAGGATGAACCAGTGGGGCGGGGGTGAGGATGAACCAGTGGGGCAGGGGTGAGGATGAACCAGTGGGGCGGGGGTGAGGATGAACCAGTGGGGCAGGGGTGAGGATGAACCATTGGGGCGGGGGTGAGGATGAACCAGTGGGGCAGGGGTGAGGATGAACCAGTGGGGCGGGGGTGAGGATGAACCAGTGGGGCAGGGGTGAGGATGAACCAGTGGGGCAGGGGTGAGGATGAACCAGTGGGGGAGAGGGGTAGGAGGCGGAGGTGGGGCCATGCTGGTGGGGGTCAGGGGGAGCAAGACTCCAGTAGGGTTTACAGGTGTCTGGCGGCGGGGGGCCGCTTCGTCATGGCGGCTCTCGCTGCGCCGTCACACTGGCCTTCGTAAGTAATTGTCTTGTTCCTTCATACCTCCACCTGCAGCTAGACACTTCTGAACCAGACAAGAAAAAATTCTTTACGAATATTAATTTCAAACTGAATTGTGCTTTGCATAACTACACGTAGTTACCTGGCCAGGTGCGCATACCATCCCTACACTTATAACAGATCAGTAATTGTTTTATTACCGTACCACTGACTTTACAGTGGTAGCACCGTAGGGAGTCTCCCAGACCCACTCGTTATAACTTATTTCTGTTGATGGCGTCTTAAAAGGTTGTTCCTGGGCGTTCTTGTCACATGAGCCACAGTCAAGGTCTACACAGGGAGCTGTTAGGCTCGTGATCTTGACGTGAAGCCCACCGCTGTTACAGACAGATGCTTCATACACCTTAATGTGGACTCGACCAGAACCTGATCCTGGACAAGTTAAAACAAAGACTGAGAATTGATGATCATTCAAGACCTCCAACCCCCCAGCAGCCCCACATACACCCCACAGACATGAAGACTTCCTGATGTTATTGATGATATATAAAGACTGTGATATCTTTATAAATAACAGTATTTGGTTAGCGTTGTAATAATCCTCTTCTTATTTTGTGATATCATATCCAAGTACCATTGAATGCCACATTACGTTCCTGCAGCGGCTGGTGAACAGATTATATTCAGAAGGATCGGAAACCAACTGCAGGCCGACTGCCGCACCAAGGATCGAGCCAGTAATCTACAAGTGGACTTAATATTAGTTCGTAGCAAAGCCACGAGTGAGTCAGTAAGTATCATAGGCACATCATGGTTGTTTCCCTTGATGTCAGCGATCAAAGAATCGGTAAAGGAATTGTTCAAGATGTACCAAGTGGTGTCACCGTACCGTAAGAAAATACCAGCAAGTGCCACATTACAAAAAGAAAGTGCCAGGCAGTAACGCATTACAAAAATGAAGTACCGGTCATTGCCACAGTACGATAGGAGAGTGCTTGACAGTGCCACAATACGATAGGAAAGTAATTGGCACTATCAAAGTACAATAAGAAAGTACCAGGTAGAGCCGTAGTAAGATATGGAAGTACTTGGCAGTGCCACCGTACAATAAGGTAGTACCTGGCAGTACCACTGTAGCAGCTGTGGCTCCCGAGACAGGAATATTCACACACCATTACATTTTATTTCTTAGTCAGGGAGTGAGGAGCCGGCGGCGTTATGATCCGTGGCCTTCCTTAGGCTCGGCTTGTCTCTTCTCTATGCTAATGTTGTCATTAATTAGAATGTAAATACGTTCACCTTCTCCATGAACCACGCCTGACACGCGCCATGAGGTGTGTTTCAGTGAATAACTTTGAAACTTTTCATAGAATATCTCATGAGAACACTGAAGGTGGCTGTCCAGTACGAGAGCCTCCTAAGGTGCTATGATGGTGAGGGTTGCAGTGTGGTCACAGTTCCCAGGTGGCGGCAACATCACCAGTTATGACAACATTCGAAAGATTCTTGTTTATTTCTGTCGCCAACAACATCTTACTACATCTCCCACTGAAACATGAGACACCATGTTGAACCTGTCCACCATCTCCCACCAACACCAGCAGCTCACACGGCAGTCTGACAATAAGCTGCTGATACAACCCAGTCACCGAGACCTCCTCCTCCCCGACGCCCCTCCAGACATATATAAGAACAGTCCTATACCTTCCATCGTCAACTTCTCAAAAAATCAGTGAACAAGTGCACAGCTATGCAAGTAAACGGCTCAGCTTTCTGTTAATCAGGCTGTGTGATATGTCAGGTGCTGTACTACTGTAACTATTCATCACTTAATGCTCACTCATGTTTACAGTGTATAAACCATACAATATTTACTCCATAAACATCCCTGTATTACTGCCACACTGGCTATCTAGGTGTACCTCTCCCATACGCTTATTCAAAGTGAGAAAATATCCAGCTCATCCTAATGTTAACCTCATGTATGATTAGTTAACCACTAACTATCATGACCTCCCAGTTCTGTAATATTTGTAATACCTCAGCTGTGTATTTTCAACCGATTGGCTGCCTAAATCCAATAAACCATTGTTTACTTATTGATCTAAGTACGTGTGTTATTCCCAGAATGTAATCTTTCCTCATATTATGCAGACTTAGAAATCAAAATCTCATTCGCTAATTACGCTTGTTAGGCTTTTCCTGCCAATACTTTGTCCATACTGGCAAATACACAAGCATGATAATGCAGCATGGAGAGGAAATGGGAAGAACAGAAGGGATAGAATGCAGAAGGAAAATGAAAAAAAATGATACATGGATGTTTGTATACATAGTGGAGGAAGTCGATGCGAGAGATAAGTCGCAAGACAGAGAATGACAACAATGAAGAATACCACACGTGGTGTGCCAACTGATCAAAAATGAGAGGAATTAACTTTAATTCCTACATGGATGAAGCGCAGAATGAACTCTTTGTAAAGGCTTGACAATATCCAGCAGGCATTGCGTCAGGCGGTGCGGTAAAGCGACACATGATATGAACACGACATACGTCAAGTGGGAGGACACAAGCCCCCACGATAACAACAGATGGCCAAGCTTCATTATTGTACATTTTTCCCCGGAGCCGAGTTTGGCCTCCCGCATTTCAGAGTTACGATGGCTTAGAATTCGGGATTTTTACGCAAATGTTCTTCATATCAAAGTCGTTCAGGTGCTTCATAGGTATTAAAACACATCTATCTGTCTCATATACACACACCCGTTTTTCAATATACGACCATGAAGGGATGTTGTACTATTCTAGATTTTTAATCTACCATTCGCCTTGTTCAAACTGAGGGTAAAGTATTTCTTGATGTGTGTACGGAGAGTACAAGTGAACACATTTTGATGTTCCTATTTCTATATCCCGTTGATTGCTTTATTAGCCAAGACTGAGGTACAAAAATTCTTCCCCAAACTTATTCTGAAATGATATGAAATATATATGAAAGCAGGAGTCCATCATACGTCTTGGAATCAGTGCAGGTATTGTCTTCACACGATTTTGATGAAGGCCTTGAAGACAGAAGATGCAAACAGTTCGATGTGAAAATTTTTACTTTGCAGCAAATATTATCAATGACATTTCTTGTCGGGTAAGCCATAATATGTTTATAATATGAGGTTAACTTAACCTAAGCTACATAGTTCCTCGTATACAAAAATTACCATATAATAAGACGAAGTTTACTTCAGTCTGATGGACCTCACGTACGAGGTAAGCAACCAGACCGCATCTTTAAGGTACTGAAAAAACGAACAACTAAAACTCAAATGCTTTTTACCATGAGACACAGAATCTTACAACATAACAACGTAACAACATAAACACACAGTCTTACAGCATAACAACAAAACAACATAAACACAGTCTTACAACATAACAACATAACAACATAAACACAGTCTTACAACATAACAATATACTCATAAAACTCAAAGATCACCTCGGCAGATTATCCCAGGGCTTTTTTGATGTCTATTTTCTGATATGAAATTTGAAGACATAAAAAACGTGCGTTGCATCAGATTAAATGATGATTGATCACATTTCCTTTTTATGATTTCGTTTTTACTTAGTAAAACAAACAAAGTTTCAGCAATATATTTGCAATATGTGTAAATTTCTTTAAATCTATTTTCTTTTATTAATCATACGATGTTATAATGATCCTACTGCAGACACCTCCTGACACAGCTGCAGGTAGAGTAAACTTTCAAACTATTTCTGTGATAAAAGAGAAGCTCAAGTATAGTGATACAAGAACCCGAGGTCACAGACCAAGACCATTTGCAGGGCCCCTTAGCCCCGGGGTGAGTGTATTAGCGTGGTGCCAGGGGCTGCTCGAGTGGCCCAAACAATCACTGCCAGCTGCAGCAGTAACACCAGAGTTTGTGGACGCTATTAACCTACGACGTAAACTACAACAGGATTTTCTAATAATTTCCTGGTAATATAATACCTCCTTCCGTGTAGCCAGCGTCGACAACTCCCACAACTCTTGCCTCATACGGTGGAAAACCTTTATACTGCCCAAATATCCCTCGAGTATTGTTATTTTTATGACGATTACTTAATTTCTGGACCAGGCATGACACTAGTACTGTAGAATGTGGTTTGACTATAGTTTATAAGCTGTTTTATGCATTACCTCATAACTTCTCCCTCGTGTAGTTTCATTCGATACACCATAACAGTGACTTATGAAGGTATGTAGAATATTTCACATATATTTATGTCAACTCAGAATAATGTCACATGGGTCTCCATGGTGTTGTGGTTAACGTTACCGACCATGACCCATTCACAGGCCTGCCCGGGGTCGGGGCCAACATGGGTTCGATACCAGAGCGCGGTAATCACTCCCACAATTCACCCAACTTCTCGTTCTTCCCTCAGGAGTGGTATATACTGTGTACCTGGCTCTGTATATAACCTGATTGTTCTACGTCTTCAATCTCATTCTTGTATCTTCCCTGACGATGTGATCATTACACGAAAGTGCACTTGGGAACTTATCGTGTTTCATTTTCTTCGTAGTTATCAGCAAATACTTGATCATGCGGACTACTGTGAACTGTTGCAGTATATGTATATCTATCTATCTATCTATCTATCTATTTATATATATATATATATATATATATATATATATATATATATATATATATATATATATATATATATATATATATATATATATACTTTACTGTGGCTGGCTGTGTCACCCAGTGAATCCTTGTGGTCGTCTGTATTTCCTTGCTGCTCCCTCTGTTGACTCCTGATTCTTAGTATTCAGTCGTAATCCCTCGTGAGATTCTGTGGCTAATTGCTCCAACTCCTGAGGTTTTGACTGTATATATTTTTACTCTCTTTTGCCACCGTGGTTGGCTGTTCCCAGCTAAAGTTATGCTTTCTGGCTATATCTTAAAAGTTCTGTAGTCGGTTGCTTTTCCTTTTGAGTTTCTTTGGCAAGAGTTTCACTTCCTGAACCTGTTGCATTATTTTCGTCATATTTTTGACCACTTGTATACCTGTGGTTGTCTGGTTAGTGAGTGTAGTGTTTCCTGGGCTCTGCGGTTGGCTGTCCTGTCCATACTTCATGTGATTACCTGTATCTTCTTTGTCGTCCTTGTGGCTGACGTGTGCTTCCTGTATACCATAAGATCATTATAAGATTATATGATCATATATCCAACTCCCGAGTTTTTCACCTTTACCACACTTGTTATCTTCTCCACATGCCAAGATAAACTGTCCTTGAACGTTAGAATATACGTTATGACATTATCTAAACAAAAGAGGACCTTGTATATGCCAAACTTATATATATATATATATATATATATATATATATATATATATATATATATATATATATATATATATATATATATATATATATATGTATTACGTGCGTAGCTCCTGTACACGAGCCTGTGTCACTAGTGTGACAGTATGGCTTCAAATGACAGTAACACCAGTGACGCTCGCAGCCTGCGGTCATGTGCTCAGCTGTATATTAAACACAGGAATGACCCATTGGCTCATCTGCACGTGTTTACCAGACAGTGTACACGTCATAGATCATTACTAATTGGCAAAGTTTAAGAATAGTTTGATATATTTCTAGCAATACATTGTAACCTTAGGGGCAATAATAAAGTTTATAGCAGCAAACGATATAACCAGGTTGTTACGAGTTGAAATGGTAGTAACTGTAAGATCTTAGCTGCATTGTAAAATCTAATTAAAAAAATGATTAAGTTCAAAACTTGTTTCTATAACTGTGTCAGAACAATGTGTCATCAGTGGAGTGTGGCAGACTTTCTGACAAGACAGTTAGATGTTTACGACAACTGATTTAGCATACATACATACACTCATACACACACAAACATGTTGATATACACACACACGCACACACACACACATACACACGCACACACACACACACACACACACACACACACACACACGCCATCAGTCACAGCAGTGAGGGTAAACAAAGTGTTGTAAGTGTGAGCGGTACACGAGCGTGGCGCGCCAGCTGACGGTGGGAGGCAGCAAGACGATTGTATCATGCTCGTCATTACCAGGGTAGAGGACGGCCTGGCCGGTAGCTGGTATTAAGGTGTTGCAGGTCGCGTCTCCCGCCCAGGACACAGCCAGAGACACTGTGATAACTCCACCCCCTGGTGGGCGGCGCGCTCACCCCCAGGGTGGCCCTGTGTTAAGTGGACACCCCGCAGGCCGCCCGCACGCCCCGCTACCCTTTACCTCCCCTCCCCCCCCCGTAACCTACCCTCCCTCCAACATCTCCCCCTCCGTACCCCTCCCCCATTACCACCACTACTACTTACCCCCTTCCTGCCATCACCACTGCCACTGCCTCCCACCATCAATGCCTTGTCACCCCTTTTGCCTACATCACCACTGATTCCTCATCAGCTTAAGTAGCATCCCCATCCATTCTCAGCGCCATTTCATTAATCCCTTTCTTGCATACGTTTATAGTCGGGTACTGAGAGTAGGGGGGGGGGGGGAAGGGAGATTTGGGAAGCGCTCGGAGGGTGTGACAGGCAAGGGAGTGCCGTACACTGTGCGACAGGCAGGGGAGTGCCGTGCACTGTGCGACAGGCAGGGGAGTGCCGTGCACTGTGCGACAGGCAAGGGAGTGCCGTGCACTGTGCGACAGGCAAGGGAGTGCCGTGCACTGTGCGACAGGCAGGGGAGTGCCGTGCACTGTGAGACAGGCAGGGAGGGAACCGCTAAAAAAGGTCGGGGAAATGTTGTGGAGTGTGGGACAGGTACTCGGTGTTTGGTGTTGTGGATGGCGGTGGGAAGAGTGCGTCAGGCAGGGAGGGACTGGGAAGAGTGCGTCAGGCAGGGAGGGACTGGGAAGAGTACGACAGGCAGGGAGACACCGGAAAGTGTGTGTGTGTGTGACAAACAGGGATATCATGGGTGGATTACAGTCAACAAAGGGAAGAGTGCCACAGGGACTAGGTTGCTGGGAAAAGCACAGCAAACACGAAAATGCTAGGAAAGAGTGGAAACATGCAGGAAGGTGCTGAGAAGGCAGGATGGCGTTTATGCAACTGTTACCATGCACTAGGTGCTGGGAGAGGCACAGTGAGCAAGACCTTACCGGAGGAGATGCATCATGCATGGAGAAACAGGCAGGAAGATGATGTGTGGCAAGTAGAGATGTACCAGACAGACATGCAGGTAACCTAACCTAACGTACGTAATAAGACGTTCAAACTATTAGACTGATCAGGTAAAGCAAAATGTGTAAAAATTCGAAGAATGTGAGTGAAAGTAGATTTCAAAATAATTTTCATTAAGGTACTGAACCAATATATTCTTGGTTTCTTGGTTACCTTTCATTAGTATTTCAGTGGGATGACGTTACTCCTTAGATGTTTAACTAATTCGTAATATACATATTCGGTAAACCTCCACTGTTAAGGATACAGTCTACTTTCTTACTCTATACCTGAGGTCTGTCTTTCGCAAGGCCTTAAAGCATGAACCTCTGTTGTTGTCTTTATACTGATAACAATAACTGGTTGGAGAGCTTCTGGTGAGTCCACAATGTGAGTGAGTGGCGTGACCTCACCAGTGGAGGTGGGAGGGATGCTGGCCACAATGTGAGTGAGTGGCGTGACCTCACCAGTGGAGGTGGGAGGGATGCAGGCCACAATGTGAGTGAGTGGCGTGACCTCACCAGTGGAGGTGGGAGGGATGCAGGCCACAACCCGCCTCCAGACAACCACTACGATTCACCTCATGTCTCCCACTTCTGTGAAATAAGTGACAATAACACTTGTTACTCCCATTACCTTTGTTTGATCGTAGATTTAAAACTGCCAATCAGATTTGTTGCAGCAAAACAGCAACAAATACCAGAGACCAATAGGATCTTCGCACATACGACCGGAAATCTCATCGACCCGCAGATACCTTGAGTCACTGAAATGATGCACGTGAACAGTGAGGGTGGGATAAGATCTGTCCTGGGTGAAGTTGATGCTGTGTATGGCAGAAATGAAGCACATGTGAGTCTGCAGGTACACAGTGTGTGTGTGTGTGTGTGTGTGTGTGTGTGTGTGTGTGTGTGTGTGTGTGTGTGGCGTTATTGATAGGTTATTTCCCTGCCTGGCCAATTCAAGTTATGATTCTCATTTGCATAAGAATGATTGCAACATTCCGTTGTGGTTGACCAGGACAACGATAAAATTCGCCGAGCATCTCAATAATTTGCATGGACGCCTCAGGCTCAGCCAGTCTACTCCGCAACACCACACTGAACTTGTGATGAAGTTTCAGCTCTTTTCATCATAGTGTGGCACTTTGAACAATGCTGTATGACAGAACTCCACAACAATACGGCACAACCTAGGAAAATACATGGTAGCACACCACATTAGCAGGAAGACAAGCGCAGCACACAACGTGACTCAAATGTAAATCATAAACCATGGTGTTACATGAGAGTGTACCAAAGTGCATTACATCGTAAGTTAATGTACTCAAACACCTTACATTAGATAGTACAACACCATGATTCCATCATGCGACAGTGCACTGGAACACATTACAATACGTAAATGCACAAGTACAATGTAACACACAATAGCACACGTACGTATAACAAAGACAAAATCACATGAAAAACTGTATATAGAACACATGAAGGACACCAAAACATGCCATATCACAATGAAACCCACATCAAAACACGAAATCACATGGAAATGTACTACATAGTATTACGTGACATGGAAGTACATTGTAACATCTCACATCACATGGAAGTACCTTGTAACACCTCACATTACATGGAAGTACATTGTAACACCTCACATTACATGGAGGTACACTACAACTTCCTTTGTAACATAGAGGTGCACTGTAACACGCTACATTACATGGTAGTGCACAACAATCCACTAAATGCATTGTGGCTGGCGACTACAGAGTATTATATAACACATTTGTACACCACAAGATGATGCATCTCTTGGAAAACTTCTATATCTGGCAACGCTGTATGAAACACAGCAACACACTACAATATATAGATGATTGTAACACATTTCTTGGAAGTAGCCAAAACGCATTACACAACAAAGCAGAGAATTGCAGAGCATTATATCAAGTGGAAATACTATGCACTACATTACGACACATGGAGATATACTGCAATACAATACAACACATGGATGACAATGTACGACAATATATCACTTAGAAATGCACCACAATATACGACAGTTATAGGGGGAACACTGCAACACATTGCGTCACATGAAGGTACAGTACAGTACTACAGTAACCTGCAGTACATTACAGCGTACTACATTAACCTGCAGTACAGTACAACAGTACATATTAACATATTAATACACACCAAAAGAAATACAAGTGTACTTCAACGCTGTAAAACTATCAACGTTCTTACACCACACAGAACATATTATATCTCAAAATAGCACAATATTCTACATTATATTTCTTATCAGATCACATTACTACACCCCAGATACGCTTGCTAGGAGAGTGTATTGCTGGTGTAGAAGACATTACGTCAACACAGTACAAACGATGCAGTGTATCTTGGCTTCTCATTAAGGCTAATGGATACATCACATTCATGGTAGAGTTACCACACAGAACTGAAGCAAAGAATTATTAAGCAATGAGGGAAAATTGTGACTGAAACAAAACCTAAAGAAAAGGATGAGAAAAAGAAAATCAGCAAACAAAAGAATAAAAGAAATCGGTAAGTAGGAAGTAAAGAAGTACAGTAAGAACAGAAAACTGAACACTGAAAAATGAAAGCGGTGAGAAATGAAGAGGAAAAAGGGACAGAAGAATAAGAACAGGAAGAAGAAGAGGAAGATGAAGTGGTGAAAATGATGGAAACTATGATGAGGACGAGAAAAAATGAGTAACATGTTCATGTGATGATAGTGATGACGGTGGAAGACGGTCGAAATGAAGAATAATGAGGAGGAGGAGGAGGAGGAGGAGGAGGAGGAGGAGGAGGAGGAGGGAAAAGAGGAGAAAAACATAACAAAAAACAGAGTATGGTAAAAGTGCAGTGATGTCAGGCGAGCTCACTCTGCCTTATGTCCAGGTACTGGCGTACATGGTTCCGAGAAAGGCGCAGTACGCTGTACCAACGCGCGTAAAATGCGTTATCTGATACATCACCAACCCCGGGGTAACACCTGCGCGCGCAGGGAACGAGTGTAGCACCATCTACAACAACAACTTAAACCAACAACTTGAACAATACTGCATAAGACCATGTATCACTTGGATGTATATCATTACACACTACAGCATACTGTATACTTATATCGCCACACACTACATCATACTGTATGATTATATACTGCGCACTACAGCACCTGTGTACTGTATTGCTACACAACTACATCACAGTGATATACATTGCTACACGCTGCATCACATGGATAGATGGGAGCAGCACACTGTGAAACACTACATTACATGGAAATACACTGTACCACACTACCATGCACTGAAATACACTGTCTCATACTACATTACATGGAAACATACTGTACCATACTACCATGCACTGATATACAGTCTCATACTACATTACATGGAAATATACTGTGCCCAACGAAATCGCACGTAACAACACTATAGCACACTACATCATCATCTTTATCAACAGAAGCATTAATACCCGTTATATTTGATGTTGATGAAACAATAGCCATGCTACAACAACAGCAACAACTTGTATTTCATCTTCAGCAAGTCTTACTACAACTGTTATTACCAACGCTACAACAACTATAACCGTGATAACTACAATGACAGCTGCAAATTTTTCTCCTGTATTTACATTTGTTCAGATGGATGTTAGACTTTCTACTTTTAAGTCTTCTAATGTTACCAGGTTAATATTATTAACGTTGTTATTGTTTATAACTGATATTATCAGTAGCATTACACTTACTACTGCCAATATTCACTCTAATGATAATGCAACACACAGAGCAGTATCACTCGTTGTGGCAGCTGCTGGTGATAACTTTACCATTACATCTGCATCTAATACCATCAGATCCAACTCCGTTTCAGCTCCTTCTAACAGTACATGATCGAGGAGTTGATAGAAGGAAGACAACCATCATCAAAGTCACAGTAGGATATGTGAAGAGAACTCTAATGATAGTGATATCCAACACTAGCACTCGAAACAGAAAGAAGTCAAGAAATTCCAGAAAAACTTGGTATTCCCACCAGTGTGAAGGTGTTGTGGGGAAGCAGCATCTTGCTCATACCTCAGGACATTCCCCCTCTTCCTCCCTCAGCCCCTGGCGTGAGAGGGGCGTTGGCGTGGGGCGAGGGAAACATGGTCATAACTTGTGGCACATGCACACTCGTCTCTCCACACTCCTTCTTTACAAAGGCGACGGGCGTGAGGCACAGGAGGCAAAGAACACACTTCATCATACACAGAGATGTAAGGCAGCCGCTCACTACACCTCACTTTATACTTCATAGTTCCCCAGATTTATAACTTATCTATCAAAAGCTTATAGAAGAAATATCACTGTTTTGTGACAACAAGCGAGTCGGTCGGTAGCTGGGTCCGCTAGTTGGTCTGGGTGTGGAGAGAGAAGACGGAGGCAGGGGGTACTCCTTCATAACTTACCACGTGTGGCAGCTGCCGCCACCACACTCTGCCACACCCCGGCACCTGCCTTCTGTCATACACCGTATCTTGTCGCAAGTCTTGCCTGACACTTTCACATGTTCTTTTTTTCCCTCCCGCTGTTTGATGTTTTGACTTTGTTCTTTTCATCGTTTGACGGAGCAGATAATATGGTGAGGTTTTCATGAAAGGAGAAGGTTGGGAATGGTGATGGGGACTTGATCTGCCAAGTTTTTATTTTCCTTCTCGTTAATTACTCTATCATGACTCACGTTATTAGACGCTAACTTAGTCCGTATTTTTTCTGTCATCTTTGTCACTGCTCGTACATTTCTGTCTCTCTTATAAACAGTAGCTGTTTGTTTTATTATCCTCTATTTCTCCTGAAATTCGTAGTGGTGGTGTTACTGACCACGCACTATGTCTTCATCATCGTATATTTTCCTATGCCTCGTCATGTTCTTGAGATCTTTGTCTCTTTACTCTTCAACGTTTCGACTTATTTTCCTCTGGAAATCTCATTCATCTTCGCCATTGTCTGTCCAACAATTAAAAGCATCATTGTTCCCCGCACATGTGTTGTGGCAGATGTATCACTATGATTATCTGTGTATGTTTGCCGTTTGTTCGTTCTTGTCTCACAAAGTCTTTACGGAAACACTCAGAATTCTGACACATAGACTAGTGTTGACTACTGTCTGTAACCTGTCCCGTTCTACTTTAAAGTTACTCTTCGACGAATGTGAAAATGAGAGGTTGACCCACCACAGTCCCCTTAATACGGAATTTCTTCTACTTTACAACATATTCTGGAAGCAGTCAGAGAGGACGAATGTCTTGGTGTAACAGTACAGTTGATCATCCCGGAGACGCGTGTGATATCTTACTCCCGGTCACACAGCTTCATTGTGTGTATTTTGGAACATTACTGGTGGAAGTAATGCGCGGGTCCTGACTTGCTTTTATTGATTCCCTTCTTCCCTGTGTAGTACATGACGCTCACTCTTAACTCTGAATCTGTAAGTCTGACGGCAGATTGTCTAGGAAAAAAGTGATAGAAAACAGCATCTTTAACGCATATTTCGCATTACCTCTCACTGTTAATGCCACGTCTTCAGATAACTCTAGACAATGAACTCAGTGAAGGAAGTCAAGATTCTACGATGGAAGAATATTCAATTGTTGTTCAGATACGATCAGTACCAGTGTTTGTGTCAGTCTTCTTAAAGGCTCTCAAAAGAGTTTATATAAAGAGAATAAACAAACATGAATATACATTGCAACAGCCTTACAAACATACCACGCAACAGACAAGAACACCATAAATATAGATCGTAACACACAAGACTATACAGAACAACAGACATTCAGACTCATATACGTATAGATATTAGCATCTCTCCTGGCGCTCTCTCCTCCTCCTCCTCCTCCTCCTCCTCCTCCTTCTTCCCTAGCAGCAGGTGTGGGCGAGGCAGCGAGTGACGGGTGAGCATTACATGATATATTGAAAGGAATGTGAGACACAGCATGATGAGGTATGAGTGATGAGGAAGCATCTGGCCTCCGTCAACCAGACAGGGGTTGAACTTAGCTGGGAGGGAGGGAGGGAGGGAGGGAAGTGGGTAGAACTGGGGATGAGGTGAGTGCCTGAGCTTAGGGTGAAATGAATGCTGAGGGTTGAAGTGAGCTGCCAGTAAGACCTGAGGTGTAGGGAAAAGCCTGTAGTGTGGCTTGGTAAGTTAGGTTCTAACGCTTCTGGAGAGTGTAGGACACAGGCGTACCTGTGGTCTTGGTGGGTTATGGTGTGTGTAGGTGTATGAATGTCGGAGTACGGTGTGTGTGTGTGTGTGTGTGTGTATGTGTGTGTGTGTGTGTGTGTGTGTGTGTGTGTGTGTGTGTGTGTGTGTGTGTGTGTGTGTGTGCACATGATGGTTATCAGGTAGAGCATGGTAAATCGTAATGAGGTTGTTTATATGGGTGTAATTGTGATTAGGTTAAGATGTGAGGGGTGGAGTTGTGACATTACTAGGGTGTTGGCGGGGTAGGTGTGATGTGTGTGTGAGGTGACAGTGTGGAGTAGATGACCCATGTGATTATACAGAGATGGGCTGGGTGTAAATTAGTGAGTGTAGGTGCTGGTGGGGCATGATGAGTGCGAGTGTGATATTGTTGGTGTACAGTGAGGCAAAGTGCAATGTTGTTAGGATATGGTGAATGTAGTTGTAAAAATTTTACAGGGAGGTGGATTGTGATAATGTCGAGGGCACTGGCGGTGTAGGTGTGATGACGGCCGAGCATCGTTGGTGTACCTGCTATGATCTTGTAGTGTAGATGGTTTATGAGTATTGATGACAAGTTGTGGTGATTATAAGAGAGGTTGTGCAAGACTTGTCATAAGTGTAGGTGTAATGACGATGGGTTGTGACTTGTGTATTGCGATGATGCTAGGGGTTGGTTGGGTGTATGTGATATGACGGTGGAGTTTGGTTGGTGTACGTTTCATATAATGAGATGTGGTAGGTGGTGGGTGTTGCTATGTTGAATCTTAAGTGTGTTGAGGCGTAGATCTGGTGGTGCTGAAGTGTATTGGGCGAAGATGTTGTCATGCTGAGTAAAGATGTTGAAGGTGTCGTGACGATGAAATGCGGTACATAGAAGTATGAAGCTGCTACTGTGTGATGATTGGAGGCGTGATGAGCCTGGAATATGATGGGTGTGTTGGGTGAGGAAACTATGCTCTTAAGATACTGGGGAGGATAAGAATAATGACCCTCTGAATAGAGTGGATATAGTAATGCCAGAATATGACGGGTATGTCTGCAGTACAGCTCGGGCTGGGATGAACTAAGATATGGTAATAGAAAACATATCTTGTGGTGCAATGGACGACGAAGTGATCATAAATGTACTGCTCATAAGGCGTGGCAAATATAAGGATGATGGCGCTTTGTTATAGTGGGTGTGGTTGTGAAGATGCTAAAGTTTACTGCGTGTAGTTTACCGATTTAAAAGTGTGATGGAGACGTTCCTGTGTTGCAAGAGTGTCAGGTTAATGATTGTGAGGTGTGGCGTGAGTAGGTATGTTAATGTACGAGGGTGAGGCGGCAGTAGGTGCATTGATGCTGGGGTGAGGCGGGAGTAGGTATGCTGATGCTAGAGAGTAGGTGTGCATATTGACTGATGCTGGAGCGTGGAAGATGTACATACACTGTGCTGGGGAGAGGTGGAAGTAGGTACAAAGAAATGTTTGCTTCACAAAAGTTGAGAGAATTATCTCAGCCGTGGAAGTGCTTGATGTGCCAGAGTTGGTCATAGATGGAGTACGTTGTTAGGGTCACAGTGGTAGGTTATGGAGGAGAGCAGCTCCTACCACGACCCGAGGTAAACTCTGACCACCGGCAGAGTGAAAGGTTTACCCTAGGCAAGACCTTACCTTTAAAGGGAAAATGTTACCTTGTAGGGAAAAAAGCCAAAGGGGAAAAAAGTAAATTGTTGACGTTAGGAAAAGTGTTACTGTAAAACTTACGAGAGTTTTTCATCGCAGAGTCAGGGTATGTGAGGAGTGTGTGAGAACAAGATTTTCTTTGGAGAAAATAGAAAGTCTATTATTTATGAGAAATTAATCGTGTGTGTGAAAAGCATTACCTTGGAAAGAAGCGCCACCTAAAGGGAAGAGAATGATGCTACCTTTGTTGATGTATCATATCATAAAAAGATTGCTTTAAATCCCTTCTCTGGCGAGGCAAGCGACCAGGAAGACATGGGCATCAGTCATGAGCTAACCAAGGTAAGGATTATTATGGGCCACCGATGAGACAGGAGGAGCAAAGCCACCCTCAACCTGCCCCTTCAGTCTTCCTGAGCTACACACATTATACCCACGACCAACACACCACGTCATAACCTATCGCCACCATCTCCCACTGTACCTACCGAAAGCACACTGCGAAAAAGTGCAAAAATCAAGAACTATGGAACGATCTGTGTAAATGCCGCACAAGGCGTTTGATGTTCTCAGTAAAAACAGATAAGACGTGCAATAACCCGACAAAGTATGTAATATATTATAGAGCGCATACACGCTTTAAGATATTTACTATAACATATGAGTATCTCAGAAGATTAACACATGTTGCTCAGAGTTCCAAATAGCCAGGCGCAACATTACGGAAAATATAGATTATGTGCAGTTCAAAGGGCTTGGCAAAAGACGATCAGACAACGGGACTCAATCTTAACTTCAGCGTTTCTGAGCCATATTTCCAGATCAAAGAGCAGACGTTTGTTTGACTTGTATATAAAGTCGTGTTGGAGAGAGAGAGAGAGAGAGAGAGAGAGAGAGAGAGAGAGAGAGAGAGAGAGAGAGAGAGAGAGAGAGAGAGAGAGAGAGAGAGAGAGAGAGAGAGAGAGAGAGAGAGAGAGAGAGAGAGAGAGAGAGAGGATTCTTGCACTACTGATTAAAGAAACATAAAGCATATAGAGGGACAGATTAGACAGGTAAACGCACACACACACACACACACACACACACACACACACACACACACACACACACACACACACACACACACACACACACACATACACAGGACTACACAAACACATAAGAATAACAAGCTACGTATAATGAACAACTTAAGGTATTTGAAAACATCGCCAAGAGAACAGATTTTAGGAAGAATAACATGAAAAGACAAACAAGAATACATTATATAAGCAGACAAGTTTAACACAATGGCTTCTCTCCCAGCGGTCATTCTTGCCAAGAGAGAATACGAGAAATGAATGTGAACAAGAAGTAAGAGATGCTGAGGAATGAGTAAGACTAGGATTATCTGGAATAAGATCAAGTGTAACAGATGCTGAGGAATGAGTGAGACTAGGATTATCTGGAATAAGATCAAGTGTAACAGATGCTAGAAAGAAAGATGGAATGAGAGGAGAGATAAGATATATGGTACGATGATGTTGCCATGATGAATGGACAGCACTTGTAAGTCACAGGGTCAAAACCTCCTTGAAAAATAGCTGGATGGAGAGGGTCACATGAGGAGGTACCGGGGAGGGGAATGTCCACTAGATAGAGGGTGGTGGAGATGGAGGGAGTGGTGAGGGATGGAGCCGTGGTGCGGGAGTGATGGAGTGGTCAGGCCTTAGATTTATTCACCTCACACCTTCGCTGCCCCGCTCGTTGAAAAACTGATTATTTTCCCTTCACGGTGCTCTTTCCCCCGCCAGCTACACTTCTTCCCTTGTGGACACGCTGCAGCGGTCGCTACTGCTGTAGCCCCAGCTGCTACCCATCTCTGTTGCGCTTCTGTTGCTGCATGAAAGAACAGTATCAATGATTCATACTCCCTTCGATGCACCATTTTCTGCCGTCGTCTTAATGCGCCTCCTCTGCTTGACAAACGTAAGTGCAGGAGCGGCATTGACCCTCCCTGCTGACTCAGCAGTCTGAACCTGCTTCCCTAATGGTAAACACATACAGTTGTTGTCCAGCTGTTCCGTCATTACCTCTGCTCTTCAACAACCTTCCTGAGCAGATGATCTGTTGTCACACTGACGCCAACGACTCAGAACTGGTCGTCCATATCATGTATTGTGATGTATGAATCACTTCATTATCTATCACTGTTTCACTTGTATGAATAACTTCATTATCTATCAGTTTCACTTGTATGAATAACTTCATTATCTATCAGTTTCACTTGTATGAATAACTTCATTATCTATCGCTGTTTCACTTGTATGAATCACTTCATTATCTATCACTGTTTCACTTGTATGAATCACTTTATTATCTATCTCTGTTTCACTTGTATCAACATCCTCCCTCTGTGGCCTGGTCACCTCCCGACATGATACAGTCACTCTTTCTTCATAAACTTTCACTTACCCGTATTACACAGTTACCATCACCTACTGCACACAGTCATCCACTCTTGTACGACTGTCATCTTTCCTAATTATGCGGTCAGCTTTCCATGATCACCAGTCGTCTTCAGCAGTTATATTGTCATCTACCTTCCTACACCACCAACTGACTTCAACTTTCCCACGTATCGTAATCCTTTTCTTTCCTCTTTATGATGATATGTCAACAATCATATGCCATCACCTTCTTGTTCACTCTATGACTGACTCCTTTATTCAAGCGTCTCCTGCGAACCTGTCATATGATATCCCCTGTGTGTTCTGCCTTCGTCTGCTGACCTGCAGGATGTCTGCTTTTTCAATGGATCTTGGGAACAGCAGATGGGTTTTGTCCTTTTATGTATCATCATCATACACATTTTCACACACATAATCATCCAGACATACACATATTTACACGCAAACTTTTACAGAAATAAAAAAAAAAGACAGACACAAGATGACATAATCACACACACAAGCATTCGTATGTAGGAAGTTCAGCAGTGACCCACACGCGCAGGCAGAAACACACCAGTAGATATAAAGGCTACTAAGTCTAGCGCTGTGGGCGATGCTGATAACCTCAAGTTTATCAGTTAAGGCTTCCAGCGGTCCGAGGACCAGTCACCTTCTCCTCCCTGCCCCACACCTCCATGGGCGCTGACTTTCACAACTTCTGCAGTGAAGTTTGTCATGAGTGCCATAAGTCTACTTGAGTTCACTGAGATTCTGAGTGTTTATGAGACAGAATAATTACTTAGACGCAGTCACACGTGCAGGATTATGATTTTACCTAAACAAAAAGCTTGTGGCACCTTCACTATGCGCTTGGAATTGAGGAATAGATATAGAAAAATATGTAGATGTGTAGGAGAGGAAGGAAGATGCTGATTAAAAACAGAAAACTTTACAAGATGTGATTGCAATAATTCAATTGTATCATCGACTATAAATCTTATATGAACATAGTCATCACAAATGTTAAGAGTACTGTGAGAACTAGCAACGAGTATCTAACGTTAATACGCAGACTGTTTCTCTCAGCATCAGAGAGATCAGTAATGTTTTGAGAGATATCAGGCACATTAAGCACTTTAATAGACTATATATGTAAGCAGTGGTATCTGTTCTATAATTTGATACCGCACAGGACCCTAACATCTGTTATGATAAACTCCACACACACACACACACACACACACACACACACACACATAAGAAGCTCCGTGAAATATAACAGCTTAGCAGTGAGTCAACTTTACACCTGATACGCGAGACATATCCATACATACATATATCTTTGTAAACCAGAAAATGTCATCGTGAAATATGAAAGTCTCGCTGGGTAGATGACTCTCTCATATTCTCAGGCTGTCAAAGGGCGTCTAAGTTGTGTCAGATATAAAGGTTGTCCGTCAGTCAGGTTGGTATATTGTCGCGTCCGTCAGCAGCCGGGAGGAAGGAGTTAAGGCAAAACTTATTTATTGACTGGCAGCGGGCGAGGCCACCTGGCCGCTGGCCGGCCGGCCTGCCCAACCTCCGCCACCTGCAGACCTCCGCATCTGCTTCGTCTTCCCTCATCTCCCGCTGGTCCCTCCCCCCTCGCCATGTTTATCATTTCAGAAGAAAGAAGTTGGAATGAAGTTGTCGTCCACACGCTGGCCTGGTGGTTACACACTACGTACCCACTTAACACCTGACGACCAAGGAATATTCTCTTCAGTTTTTATTCCATTTTTTCCTTCAGACATCCACCTTTGTTACTCCTGCTCCAGTCATTCTTCTCCCCTTGCCCTCCACACGTCCTGCCTGACCCTCAACTTCTCCTGTCTCTACTTGCCTCAAGTCCCACAAACACCCTTCCCTTACTGGCGGCAACGTGTCTCCATGACATTTTCAGATATTCACAATATTCATGACGGAAAAAGTCTCATGCATAAGGAAGAGGCTGGTGTGTGACCCGCAGTATGTCAGGCACGGCAGGTGCCGACAACCCAAAACTGCTCTGAGCTGAGATCAAATATTCATTGGTTTTGAGGGGACTCAATTTTCACAATACGCCAAGAATATTTCCAGAATATTTCAAGAACATGAACAAGGAAAGGTCCTCAACCTTCTTGGAAAACTCAAAGAATCTTTCTGGATTTATTGTTCTTGAAGACTTATGAAGTATATCGATCTATTGTGTGGAAATAAGATAAAAGAAAAAAACTATGAAACGAAGAGAAAAGAAGGCAGCATTGCGCATGGCGAGTGTGGTTTGTCTTGAGGCTGTTGGACCGAGCGCGCCTCCCCCACTCATAATCTCCTCCCACGTAATATCGCCATTATATTCGCCTTTGTCGCGATTGGGCAACTTCCACTCTTATGAAAGATGAGAACGACGGATTCCACCAATAGGCGCTCACGAGTATATTAATATGATGACGTCACCAGGCAATCATATTACTTCCGTCCTACGATCGCAAGGAATACGTGGAGAAGAAGATGGCATATGTTCTCTCTCGATGTTATATTACATACAAAGTCTCTAGCACATAAACTAGAACATTTTGGTAAATTGTCAAAAACGAATAGAACAAAGCTCTGGCAAAAAATTCTTTCCTCAAAGTTCGACGCGGCAACCGCCTCTGGTGGCCTATATGAAGGATAGATCATAACTCGAACGCTGATTGGCTGGAGTTATGACGCCGCACCTGACGCCGCGCGCTCATTGGTCGGCGCTGCAGCCCCCGCGGACTCCCTCAGATGTTATTGACTTGGATCAATTTGTGGCTTGTTCGTTTCCTTTGGCTGTGGTAAAGAGTGAATAATATATCTTAATGTATTCAGAGAGCTGTAAATGCTCTCTGCTTGACTGACATTTGCTCTGAGGCAATGCTCCCTAACTCTACCTTGTTCACCATTAGTTTAGAAACTTTTATTTAAATCTGGCCTTAAGCCTCGAGTAATTAAGAGATATTCCACTCCAACTTTAAAATGAGATTGGAATCAAAGGAAGTCGCCCGAATTATAGACGATGTTTCAGCAGACTTATTCACGACGCAAAATCATTTTCCGTTCAAACGTTTATCACCTAGATCGGTCAGGTTCTGTATAATGATCGGTCAGGGTCTGTATAATGATCGGTCAGGTTCTGTATAATGATCGGTCAGGCTATGTATAATGATCGGTCAGGTTCTGTATAATGATCGGTCAGGCTCTGTATAATGATCGGTCAGGCTATGTATAATGATCGGTCAGGCTATGTATAATGATCGGTCAGGTTCTGTATAATGATCGGTCAGGCTCTGTATAATGATCGGTCAGGCTATGTATAATGATCGGTCAGGCTATGTATAATGATCGGTCAGGCTATGTATAATGATCGGTCAGGCTATGTATAATGATCGGTCAGGCTATGTATAAGTGAGAGGGGTTTATCTTCGGCAGTCTTGGTGGGGTTTTTGGCCCCCAGCGGAAGAAGTAATGTCAGTCATGCATAGTGCATGCAGAGAAGTGCTTTAAAATTTCACATGAATATCATTAGCATCGGTTTCCTTATTATGCAAAGGTTACTCTATTGATGAAGGGAGCACTTAAATGTTACATCAAAGTTCACCACACTGGCCATGTTAACTTAATTATGGTGTACGTCTTCATAAGTGTTTGATGACATTAGAAAACAGGTCTCCTCGTCTGCCACACCAGCCCTCATCATGGTGTTGACCAACCAGACTCCTGGTGGATGGTTGGGAACGTGGTAGTGTATGGTTGTCTGGATGCTAAAGTGATATTTGATGGTGTGAACTGTGGTGGTGAATATTTGATTGGTGACTTTTATTTGAGGGTAATTATCGCAGTGGTTTATATGGTGGTTTGAAGGTTGTTTAGGGTGAGAGTGTGTGAGTGTTTAGTGAAGATTGTTGTCATAGTTGGTTGACGAGAGGCATTGTGGTTGGTTGTGTTTGATTTAGTGATGAATGTCGTGGTCGTTTAAGGTTATTGTTATTAGAATGTTAAGAGTTTTATGGTTGTTTGATAATGATCACTTTGATCTATCGTTGTTTGTTAGTGATGATTGTAATGATACATGGCTGATCGTTGGTTAATACTGAGATATTTTGTAGTTATGAAAAACACTTTTCAAAATTGATTTTGTTAGTGACACATTTTTGTTGGATATACTGCCCAATCATCGATGATTGTTTGTTATGCTGGGTTGATTTTGGATTATTTAGTCGTTTTTACTGCTATTTGATTGGTTACTGGTGGTTGGTTTGGAAGCTCATGGTTGTATGCTGGTAGATATTGTGCAAGTATGTGGTTATGTAGTTGTGGACCTTGTGGTGGCTTATGGATGCAGAGCAGTGTAGGTACGGGTGGTTGATGTAACGATTGCTTGATGGTGGTTCGTGTTGTTGCGTAAGATCGTGGTGATTGACGCAGTTGTCTTAAATTGTGTGATTACTATTATCATGGTAGTTTATGGTTGTTCGGAAGTCTATATTTTGGTGGAGTAGGATTTTGGCATCTCATATCATGGTCGCTTAGGGTGAGTAATGTAGCAGTTTCCATTTGTGTGATGATGGCCAACGTAATGGGTCAGGGTTGTTGGGTAGTTTGGTAACAGACATAGCGCTACTGTAGAATATTTTCCATTATTTTTATGGAAGTTTACAGCAGTGCTCCCAATACCCGTATGTACAGCAGTGGCCGGCGTCTGTAAGACAGTAGAGTGACATGACCTTACTCTACCTACACCTCACACCTCACACCAGGCTCTAGCTCGGCCTATAGAGCGTGCCAACGGTTGTGCCCAAGGACACGTGTAGCCACACAGGTCTATCTAGGACTCTGGGTAGAGTCACTGTTCCTCTACCACAGCTAAGGATGATCCTCTTCCGTGCAAGCCATCTTTTATGCTTCCATCCATCCTCTTCTGGCTCCTCCTCCAGGTCATCTGCCAGTCGGGTTCCATGCCAAAAATTGGCCATGTGCCTCACTATTACAGAGAGAATGTGAGTTATTGGGTTGATATATTTTCTTCTGCATCAACTATATTTTTTCCTGTGTTGAATCGGGAATGATTTTTCTAACCTCCCATATCTATATTTCTGTATTTGACACTGATGTTGTTAAGACTGAAGCAGATTCTTAGATAGTTAAGGTAGCTGGCCACACCGGGAAGTTACAGTGCTAGATGTACATTTAGTAGAACACACAAATCTGTTTACAGTTACATTTTAAATCAATTTAGTTCAAAACCTGATGCAACACAGCATGGAAACGTTTGACATTGTCTGGTCAGGAGATGCCACATCCCAGGTCCCCCGGGCGCCCCACACTACACACACTGTGGTGTACCATCATGACACACCATGTGGCAGTCAGCTATGTTGTGATGATGTAGTGTGGGTGATGCTTGACGGGGCGATGATGGTGTTGGCTGGCACGACGTACGACGAGGAATGATGAACAGCCACAACCGGTCATCTCTACGACACGTCTGTACACCAGTCCACTTAACACCTCTAGGGCACGTCGGCACGTCTGCACCCTGACCACGTCCCTGACACACCTGTATGTCCCGGATGAGTCAGAACACCTGCCTCCCTCCACCTCCATGACACGTCTATACGCCGACCACCTAACACGTCGACGATGCGTCCTCTGTGAGAGATTCATACACGTCACTAACTCCAGTTCTTACATTGTTATTGTAATGTTACAAACCTAAAACTAATTTTTCCATTTTCTCAAATAAACTTAAATGTAGAAATGAACAAACACGCATTCATGAGATGATCAGTTGTGTTTCGAGGGAAATGTGTCAAACGTCACAAAAGTAAATGGTATATATATATATATATATATATATATATATATATATATATATATATATATATATATATATGTGTGTGTGTGTGTGTGTGTGTGTGTGTGTGTGTGTGTGTGAGCATACATAAAAATAAAGATATAATACATACATGCAGGTCAAGAGACTAGGCAACACGAGTGTAAAACTTTCTCCCCATAACATACAAATAGTAAACACACACACGCCCACCCACCCACACACACACACGCCCACCCACCCACACACACACACACGCCCACCCACCCACACACACACACACACACACACACACACACACACACACACCCACACACACACACACACACACACACACACAACACACACACACACACACACACACACCCACACACACACACACACACACACACACACACACGCCACCAACCCACACACACACACACACACTCACACACACACACACACACACACACACACACACACACACACATACACACACATACACACACACAAACGCAAATACACACATAAACATACGCACACACACACGCCTGCATAAAGAAACAAATAAAATACGAGACAATAAAGCTGTGGTGGATTTAGACAGTATTCTGAAATGCTACATCTCAGTACAAGTAGGTAATTACGAACAGGTAATTGTATAAACACATTCATACACGCAGTATCAAACACATACACACAGGAACACATACATACACACAGGAACACTTACATTTACACAGGAACACATGTATACACACAGGATCACGTACATTCACACAAGAACACATATATACACACAGAATCACGTACATTCACGCAGGAAGACATATATACACACAGGTACACATACATATACGCAAGAACACATACATACAAACAGGAACACATACACGCAGGAACACATACATACACACAGTAACACATACGTACACGCAGAAACACATACATACACGCTGGAACACACACATATACGCAGGAACACATACATGCACGTAAGAACACACACATACACGCAGGAACACCTACATTCACAAAGGAACACATACATACACGTAGGAACACGTACATTCACACATGAACACATACATACACACAGGATCACGTACATTCACACAGGAACACATAAATACATGCAGGAACACGTACATTCACATAGAGACACGGACGAATACGCAAGAACACACACGTACACGCAGGAACACATACGTACTTGTAGGAACACATACATACATATAGGAACACAAACATGCACATAGGAACACGGACAAGCACATAGGAACACACACACATTCATAGGAACACATACATACTCGCAGGAAGACATGCACAGAACACACACACAGGACACTCGTATACACACAGGGACACCCACTCATACATACAGGAACACATACATACACACAGAGACACTCATATACATAGAAAGTACATCATACATAAAGGGAAGCACACGTACATACAGGGAGGTAAAAGATATACACATGAACGCACGCACATATAGCCATATTTACCTAAAGACATACACGTACACACAGGGATGCTCACATGGGCAAAGGAACATGAACACAGACACATACACACACACACACACACACACACACACACACACACACACACACACACACACAGACACACACAGACACACACACATACAGACACAGACACACATACACAGACATACACACAAATACAGACACACACAGAGGGAGGTACATATATACTCTGTGATGATGGGTCGTCGGTCGCTGGACACAGTGGGCGGGGTGGGCGGAGGGGTCGGGGGGGGGGGGGGGCTGGGTGGTGGGTGTGGTCAGAAGGAAGTGCGGGGTGGGCAGGGGGAGGGGGAGGAGGTAGTGGACGCTGGGGGGGGGGGCAGTAGTGGAGGGGTGGCCAGTGCTGCTGCGATCATCACGTGCTTATCTATTTTCCATTATAATACGACAACTATGATCAATATGGATCAATATTCATAAGAATATGGGATGAGGGTTGCCACGAGTTAGGTGGGTCCACCTGACGAGGCACGTGGAGACGTGTGACGTGCATGTGAGGCTTCGTTGTCTTGTAAGATGTTATTGATTGATGATACCTTCCCCCCGTCTCACCCTCCTCCTCCTCCTCCTCCTCCTCCTCCTCCCTAGATATCCTTCCTGCTGGCCTGGCCGAGCGCCCCCCGCACCTCCCACTAACCCTCCCCCTCGGCGCTGACCATCCCCTCTTTATCCCTCACTTGCCCCCCCACTCTATCTCCCCTCCGTCAAGGCTTCCCCCTCCGCACACACACACACTCACCCGCACCCTACCATCACCCAACGCTGCTGCACCAGAAACGCGCGCCGTGTTCCTCGCTCTGTCTCTGATGGATTGGTTATAGTGCCGGGATGGTGAGGGGTCGTGAGGTGATGGTGAGGAGATGGTCACTTGAGAGTGAAGAGATGGTGAAGTTCTGAATGATGCCCCAGGGAGAGTGAGGTGACTTTGAAGGTTGGCGTGAGGATGGTGAGGCTTAAGTAACAGGTTTACTGAGCTGAGGGTGAGGGAATGATACGATAGTGAATCTTCAGTCAAAACAGGAGGTAGAGATGAGATTATGATGGGTAAGGTGACTGCCATAGTTGGCGGGGGATGGTGTAGTGGGTGAGACGGTGAAAGGGGAGGTATGACGGTACAGTGAGTTGGTATATGGTTGATGTTGATAGTGTAAAGCGAACAAACTGAGACGCAATGGAAACGCTACTCATTATTCATATCAAGTAAATAAACAATATATATATATATATATATATATATATATATATATATATATATATATATATATATATTTTTTTTTTTTTTTTTTTTTTTTTTTTTATACTTTGTCGCTGTCTCCCGCGTTTGCGAGGTAGCGCAAGGAAACAGACGAAAGAAATGGCCCAAACCCCCCCCCCCCCCCCCCATACACATGTACATACACACGTCCACACACGCAAATATACATACCTACACAGCTTTCCATGGTTTACCCCAGACGCTTCACATGCCTTGATTCAATCCACTGACAGCACGTCAACCCCTGTATACCACATCGCTCCAATTCACTCTATTCCTTGCCCTCCTTTCACCCTCCTGCATGTTCAGGCCCCGATCACACAAAATCTTTTTCACTCCATCTTTCCACCTCCAATTTGGTCTCCCTCTTCTCCTCGTTCCCTCCACCTCCGACACATATATCCTCTTGGTCAATCTTTCCTCACTCATTCTCTCCATGTGCCCAAACCATTTCAAAACACCCTCTTCTGCTCTCTCAACCACGCTCTTTTTATTTCCACACATCTCTCTTACCCTTACGTTACTTACTCGATCAAACCACCTCACACCACACATTGTCCTCAAACATCTCATTTCCAGCACATCCATCCTCCTGCGCACAACTCTATCCATAGCCCACGCCTCGCAACCATACAACATTGTTGGAACCACTATTCCTTCAAACATACCCATTTTTGCTTTCCGAGATAATGTTCTCGACTTCCACACATTTTTCAAGGCTCCCAAAATTTTCGCCCCCTCCCCCACCCTATGATCCACTTCCGCTTCCATGGTTCCATCCGCTGACAGATCCACTCCCAGATATCTAAAACACTTCACTTCCTCCAGTTTTTCTCCATTCAAACTCACCTCCCAATTGACTTGACCCTCAACCCTACTGTACCTAATAACCTTGCTCTTATTCACATTTACTCTTAACTTTCTTCTTTCACACACTTTACCAAACTCCGTCACCAGCTTCTGCAGTTTCTCACATGAATCAGCCACCAGCGCTGTATCATCAGCGAACAACAACTGACTCACTTCCCAAGCTCTCTCATCCCCAACAGACTTCATACTTGCCCCTCTTTCCAGGACTCTTGCATTTACCTCCCTAACAACCCCATCCATAAACAAATTAAACAACCATGGAGACATCACACACCCCTGCCGCAAACCTACATTCACTGAGAACCAATCACTTTCCTCTCTTCCTACACGTACACATGCCTTACATCCTCGATAAAAACTTTTCACTGCTTCTAACAACTTGCCTCCCACACCATATATTCTTAATACCTTCCACAGAGCATCTCTATCAACTCTATCATATGCCTTCTCCAGATCCATAAATGCTACATACAAATCCATTTGCTTTTCTAAGTATTTCTCACATACATTCTTCAAGGCAAACACCTGATCCACACATCCTCTACCACTTCTGAAACCGCACTGCTCTTCCCCAATCTGATGCTCTGTACATGCCTTCACCCTCTCAATCAATACCCTCCCATATAATTTACCAGGAATACTCAACAAACTTATACCTCTGTAATTTGAGCACTCACTCTTATCCCCTTTGCCTTTGTACAATGGCACTATGCACGCATTCCGCCAATCCTCAGGCACCTCACCATGAGTCATACATACATTAAATAACCTTACCAACCAGTCAACAATACAGTCACCCCCTTTTTTAATAAATTCCACTGCAATACCATCCAAACCTGCTGCTTCCTTGTCTCTGTTCTACGAGTATCATCTCGGCTGCTGTTCTCGTGAGGTGTCTGCGTGTGTTGCAGTCCTTGTGACTTGATCCTGCGGCACGTGATCAACTGCTTCTTTCCATAATCAATTTGTGGTTATTATGAGCATGTGATTGGTTAGCAAGATATTTTCTTCTTATGGAGGTCGCATCTTTCTTTCATCTTTTCTTCTTGAAATCTTTCAACTTCCAATAGAATCAAATCTAAAAACAGTTGAAGAGCTCATATCAATGCCCACTGTAAAGTTTCTTTTATAAAACTTAGTTATATGCCTTTTTAAAAGGCTTAGCTTCCAATCAGATAATGAAAAGATGAGAACATGATGAAGACTGGGATAAAACAGAAGGACATTACATTTTTTTCATTACAGTGTTGAGATGTTTACAATGGCCTTCTCCCATCGTGCTGAGATTACAGATGATTTATGTACTTACGAGAGGGAAAATTACTGCTCGATTATGATGAAGACAGAAAACGTTAAGCAGATCTGGACTAATCACAAGTTGAAGATCTTGTTCACTTTCCTTTTCAAAGTGTAAACATATATATATACGTTTAACATAGATAAATATATGATCATATGTACATCTGAAGCCAAATGTAGCATAACCCTTGATGCTTCAGTTACTATAGTCAGTAGAATACTACACAGGATCGTCAAGACCTTATGCTATCTTGACACCATATATATATATATATATATATATATATATATATATATATATATATATATATATATATATATATATATATATATATATATATATATATATATATATATATATGCTTCAGGCATCCATCTTTCATCACACTGACCAACATAAACAGTGAACGCTTATTTTGGTATATCTATTATGACCATCTCAGGTTGAATCCACTCCTGAGGTTCTCCTGGTCATACTCTCGTACTAATAATAAGTAGATCGAAAAAAATATCTTTGTACCTTCATACCAAGATTCACCTCCCGTGATGCAGTCTTCCGCTACATCCATTGTCGCCACACTACCTTTGATGTTGCCCTCCTGACTTCCACACCATTCCCTCTGCACCAACTCTCGCCCAAAAATTCTCTTGCCTGCCCTACCATCCCCGCACACCACCACAGCTGCTGGCCACGCTTACCCACACCAGGAGTCCCAATACCACTATAACAATCATACCGCGATGTTCACCACACTACACCTTCCTCATAACTGTCTATTGCAACCATTGTAATCAAAGCTAATTACCTCATGATGGTACTAATATGGCTTTGTTACCAGTATAATCACGCTATTACTATCAGAATCGTAACACCAGTACCATCACCGCTACCATCAACAACCTCACACCATCACCATCATCCCCATACCACCTCACTAATGCACCACCATTATCACACTACCCCACTTGACTACAACCACTATCAGAACATAACCGTTATCACCGTCGCACTATCACCACGACACCATTGTCAACACCATACCATCATGACCAACGCCACTGCACGCTACGTCATCACCACCACTGCCATCATGAACTTACGTCACCATCACATGTTTCCTTTAACAATGAAACGACCTCGTCTTTACCACGATACGATAGTTTCCATCACACATAATACCACAGCCAGTACATTACCTATACGCAACAACTGAAAGACCACCATTGCCACCGCATTTCATAACCACTGTAACATCACAACCGACACTTTCACAATCATTAAAATCATACCATGACAACAACATATTCAGCACTACATTACGACCTTACTATCATAACCACCATCAATAATACCAAACGGAACAATCTTCACCTTTCATGACCACTAGAGACAGACATCAACAATACCATTCATGCACGGTCGCTACCACCACATCTTTTCTACCACCATTCCCTTTATACCATCAAACCTCACAACCCTTCTCTAACACTGTCATCACCATACACTCTCACTTCATCAGTGCTGTACTGTTTCATCACTACCCCACACTAGCATCACACATCACAGTTCCGGCGTTACGTCAACATTGAACCACTTTACACACCGCTACTTAGATATCACATCACTGCCATATTTTACCGGTAATCAAGCTTCACACCAGCACCATAGCACATCATCCCTGCACCACTCCAGCACCACAGTACATCATCCATGCACCACTCCAGCACCACAGTACATCATCCCTACACCACTCCAGCACCACAGTACATCATCCCTACACCACTCCAGCACCACAGTAGATGCATCATCCCTACACCACTCCAGCACTACAGCACATCATCCCTACACCACTCTAACATCACCATACCACCTTAGTATTACCACTAACATCACCATATCATTACACATCACCGCTCCAGCATCACCATACTGCCGTAGGATCACCACCACCACTACAGCTGGCTGGCCTGCCTTACCATAGCACCACACTTAGGATGAGCGGCAGTGTTAGCGGCACCCCAGCAGCTCGGCCAGTGGTCAGACGGGCGGCGGGGATGGTGTTGTGTGGTGGGGGAGAATGTTGTGAATGTTGACTGCTCGCTACAATATTCTGCACCAGGCCATCTCTGCCTACACTCCTCCCGAATACTGGGACTTGCCGAATACTCGGCTACGACGAATATTGTGTGACAGCGAATAGGCTACTCTGACTGGACAAACGTTGTGACAACGAATACATTCTCGGTAAATATCGTGATGGCACACAAATATTGTGTGAGAGCGAATACTTCTCGACAACAATCGTTGAAGACAACCCATCTCTCTGATAAATAGTGTGGGAGGGTGAATACTTTACCTCTCCAACACAAGTGTTGTGTGAAAGTGAATACTTAACCTCTCCAACAAACATTGTGTGAGAAAATAATCTTCCTCCACGAATATTGCACGACACCAAATAGCAATACAGGATGAACAGAATGAAAATAGCAATACAGGATGAACAGTATGAAAATAAGTAATGGTAATGATTACTAGTTTGGCAGCGAATGGGACAGAGATATCTCTCAACGGACACTAGCTACAGAAGTTACTGAAACATGAAATTTTGCAACATCGCCACTTACGCCAAGATGATCAACAGTGACGATCGATATAAATGGAGCTGGATGTCGTACATTAGTGTTATTTGTGTAGTGTGTCGCATGGAGTATATAGTCGGGTTTGGTGACATGATTATCATCATTTTGATGCTGAATGGTAGCTTGGGTTATCCAACTGTGAACACTGAGGACCATCTACGATAAGAATTGTAGGACATGGTACTAGAGGGAGTATGAAACGTCTGTGTCTCAAGTAAGTGGATGGCTTACTTATTACGTTGGAGTTTGAATACGAAGACATCTATTATGGTTCGATTCACCTCAGCATAAATGTGACGGTAGTTGATATGACTTGAGCCCATCTGCACTGTATGGTAAATATGAAACAGCTGTAAACGGCCTGGGTCCATTTAATGTAAATACGAAGGTAGCTGTAAACGGCTTAGGTCCAGGTAAGGCAATATGAAGGTATGTATAATAGCTTGAGTCCATATAATGTAGGTATGAAGGTAAGCAGTAAATGGCTTGGTCCAACTGAGGTAAATATGAAGGTAGCCGTAATGACTTTGGTCCAGCTGAGGCGTCAGGTTGTCAGGAGGTTGGAGAGAGCATCGCAGCAGATGGGATGAAGCTGTAAATCACGTGCCTCATATGGCCCTGCCAGCAGCTGGTGGTTGTCATGGCAACGTTGACTCAGGTCACGTGATTAATGCTCCGATACCAAACAACGGGAACTGTCGACATCCCGCCCGGACTACGACTTTAAATCTTTGTCATTAACTGTTTCCTTATACAAATCCGGGACTGGTATGGACGGTGTCGCTGGCAGGTAGGTACACCATCGTGCTTTACTGAGTTTATATAAGTTAAAGAAGATAATAAAGACGTGTTACTAGGGAGTGACCTCACCCCCATACAATCATCTTAGGTCAACCAGAGTGAGGAACTGGTGGTAACAGGGGTTGGTGGAGGCCGCCGGTGTTATTATTAATGGTGGAGCGCGGGGCCGCCGGACACTCCGGCCTTCTTGTACTGAGGACGTTGGACTCAGATGGACAGTCCGCGGCTCACACACCTTCCCGGACAGTAAACTTCGCGACGCGCCAAAACCCACCCACTCACCCGCGCCAGCCCTTGAGTTGCTAGCTATATATATCCCGGTCATTTTAGCCACACTATGCCCAGGATGTGGGAGGTCCAGATATAATGAAGGGTGGATGACGCGGATCTGGTCTCTGATGACATTTAGTGAAATGTTGCCAAGAAAGTTTGTGAGTGGTAAAAGCTGCAATGGTCAGAATTTCAACTCGCGAGCGACCGAATCAATTTACTGAAAATGTGCGTCTGACACGCGCCTCTGAATCAAAGATGGGTTCTGTGCTGGACACTGGTGGAGTGGTGGCGTGGTGGAGGGTGGCAAGATGGAGTGGTGGTGCGATGTTCTAGGTTGGTGTAGTGGTATGATGGAGGAGCAAGATGGCGTGACGGCGCGATAGTGTATGTTAGTGTGTTAGTATGATGGGGATGCCAAGATGGTGTAGGATGGTGTAGTGGTGTAGTAGAGGGGACAAGATGGCGAGAATGAAGGCAAGTGCAGGTTGGTGTATTGGTATGTTGGAGAGAGCAAGATGGCGTGACGGCAGAATAGTTTAAGTTGGTGTAGTGGTAGGATGGAGGGGAGTTACGATGGTGTAGGTTGGTGTAGTGTTATGATGTAGGGGAGTAAGGTGGAAGAGTGTTACGATGGTACGTGCTTGTGGAGTGGTATGATAGAGAGGGCAAGATATAGTGGTGGTACGTTGGAGTACGATGGTGTAGTGGTATGGTAGAGGGGAACAAGAGGGAAGGGAGCCACGACTGTGTAGGTTGGTTTACTGGTGCGATGGAGAACGACGAGACGGTGTGCTGGTGGGAGGATGTATGTTTGTGTGGTGATGTGGTAGCAGGTGGCAATTAGTAGTGTGATGATATGATGCAACGATGTTAGGATAGAGTGTCTGTAATTTAGTATGGAGTCATGATGGCATATTCTGGTGTGGTAGAGTCACGGGCAGATGGTATGGTGTATGCATGTGTAGTGAGGTAAAGACGTAACTCAGGATATTTAGCTAGATTGATGCTGCGATGGTGTATGATACTGATACAGTGATTTACACTGGTGTGCTGGTATGGGAAGGGAATGTTTAAGAGAAAACATAAGTGGAATACTGATTATGACGGTGCAGAGGATGAATACAAATTAGTGATAAGTGTGCTGGTATGGTGTTATGATGTGTGGTGGTATAGAGGTGGTGTGGTGTGTCATTGAGTACTGGTGTACCTGTTTGGTGTTGTATTGGTATAGTTTGGCGGTGGTATGGTGGCTTGGTGATGTACTGCAAGGGGTTTTCGGTGGTTCGGTTGCATGGAAGTATCATGGAGTGGTGGGATAATGGTATGGTGGAAATCAGAAGCAAGGACACTGTGATTTGGTGTTTTGGTGGTGTAGTGACATGGTCGCAAAAAGAGAGGTGGATGTGTGGAGTGACCTGATGGAAAGTGGTATTGTAATGGATGGTGTCATGGAGCAGCGGAGAAGTGTTGTGGTTGTATGGTCAGATTATGGTAAAATGATGTGGTTGTATGACGGCAGGATCATATAGAGGAATGACAACTTGGTTGAGTTGTGGTTTGATTTTAGTGGTATAATGGTACGATGAAATGATCGGAGTAGTTTGATGGTGGTATGGTAGTATGGTGAAGTACTGATGTAAGGATGATGTGGCTCCGTGGTGGTATGGTGACATGGTTGTGTGGTAGATGGTCGTAAGATGAATTGATATTATGACGAAGAGATACTGTACTACGACTGAGTGATAATATAGAGAAATGATGGTACCCATTGGTGAAGTGGTGGTATAGTGATATGGTGGAGTGGTACCAGTTAGATGCAGTGTCAGTGAAATTTTGTTGTGGTGGAGTAAGTGGTTATGTGTAGGCATGGTGGGAGGGAATGGTGGTATGGTGGTGGAGTAAGTGGTTATGTGTAGGCATGGTGGGAGGGAATGGTGGAATGATGGAGTGATTACATGTGGTAATCGTTCCTACAGTGAAGCAGGATTTGGTAGAATGATATGGTGATGATTGGAGAAGTGGTGTTATGAGAATGGTCTCATGATCAAGGGTAATTTTAGGGGCAGTTGATGTGGTTGTTTTGTGAACTGATGTAGTGGTTTGTGGTGTCTGAGATGTTAGATATGGCAAAACGATGATATGATAGTATAGTGTTAATGTTTTGAATTTGATGGCTATGCGGTACGGTTGTGTGGTGGCTGGATGATGCAGCGGTAACGTGGTGGTGTGGCAGACTTCACACGTAGAGGTATGGTAGTCAGGTAAGTTAAGGTAATGATGCAGTGTGAGATTAGAGTGAGTGAGTAAGAAGTTGCTGTGCCATCCAATTAGGTATGTTTTGTGGCTCCTTGGGTTGCTAACTTGGCTAAGCTTTACTGGTGGTTTAGTTTTACGGTGAACATGTTTGGTGGTTATGGCTAAAATCTGGTTTGGAAACTGTGGTAGGAAGATTAAGATGTTGATTATGGTGGTGACGCATAGCCTAATGATAGTGGCAGGTTCGTGGGGGATCTGGACTGGTGCTTTGGTAGAGTATGCGTTGCTAACTGTGGTATGGGTGTAGGTTTGTGGTTAATGAACAATTATGTTTTAATTGTGGTGGATCATGGACTGTCTGTTATGGTAGGTGATGTTGTTGGTTGTAGACGATGTTGGTTTGGTGGATATCGTGTGGACTGGAGGAATGGTATTGGCAAGGAATGGGTTGGTGGTTGCTGTGAGATGCAACTGTTGACTCGTGAGTGATACATGATGATGATGATGATTAATTAGGGATGGCACTGGGTGAACGGAGGTTTGTGAAGAGGATGACTGGGTATTCTCTGGCGATGAAGTTGGTGGAGTGAGGGTAGGTGAAGGTGTTGAATAACTAGGGGTTAGAGTGTTGGTGATGGAGTTGGCTGGTAATCGGTTGGTTACAGTGTTGGGTGTGTGTGTGTGTGTGTGTGTGTGTGTGTGTGTGTGTGTGTGTTGGTGATGGACCGAAAGTGAGAACTCCGTAAGAATGTTGGCCAACCGTAAAGGCCACAGACCCGATGATTGTTACCGAGATCAGTGGTCAGTTGGTGGACATTTCTGTGGAGTAGGAGATCCCTTGGTTGAGGACTGTTTGGTAACGGTAACCCGTAGGTGAACTGCCTGGTGAAAGATGAATATTAAGGTTTGGTTGATCAGCTTAGAGGTGATGACTGATTGGGGATTGTTTTGGTAGGAACCGGTTGATGTAGGGTAATTGATATGGATTGGTTGGTGTCGTTTAGTTGATGAGAGTTAATAGGTTCATAGTTAGGAAGTACATAGGGTTAGTCAATTGTGAGGTAGTTAACTGGGGGTGGTAGGCTAGGCCACCTGTCGTGTTCGGGGTGATGACGGCTGGAAACTTTGGGTGACTTGATACGGTGTTGGCAGATCAAGGGTCCTTTTGAGGCACGGATCTGGAGGTCTGGTTCTGGGGAGATTAATTGGAGGTATCTATGGTTAATGGTTTGATAGGTTGGTAGTATTACATTGATGGAGGTAATGGTGGGTTGGACAGGTGCAAGGGTGGTGATGGGACGTTAGATGATGAAAATATTGCAACAGTAATGGTGGTGAAAATCGTGTGGTATTCAGGTGGAAGGGTTGTTGTTGTGGTGGTGAGGAGGAGGTTGTTACAGTGATAGTGGTGATGATAGTGTTGTAGCTAAGTAAAGAGTCAGTGAATATCATGATACTCAGGGCCGTGATCACAACATACAACCACCCTGCCAGCATCTGGTAAGTGGTATTAATATTCTACAGGAAGAACTGTAGAGTCAGAGCTGGGCAAGCAATGCTTATATATCATTCGACTTTTATAGATCAAACTGGAGACGATGGTTCATGCTTTCGTCAGATGTAGCTCAGCAACTTTAGTATCTCAGAATGATAAAAAAATCTTTTCTTACTGTAGTTGGTCAAATACATCATTGATTCATGACCACCCGTGTTTTACGCCCTTGTTGGTCGTGGCGAATCAATGGCATTTGTGGTTAAAAGTTTCTATGTTTCATCGACAACAAAAACTGATTAATTGGTTGTTGTAAAGTTTTGTGCCTGCTATGCCAGCGTCGAGGGCGGGTCTCTGGAGACAGGGAGGAACTGAGGAAGACGTTGTCTCGCGTTTGTGAGGCGAGTACCAGTCTGACTGTACTGGTGGTGATGGGGGTAGTGGCGAGTACCAGTCTGGACTGTACTGGTGGTGATGGGGGTAGTGGCGAGTACCAGTCTGGACTGTACTGGTGGTGATGGGGGTAGTGGCGAGTACCAGTCTGGACTGTACTGGTGGTGATGGGGGTAGTGGCGAGTACCAGTCTGGACTGTACTGGTGGTGATGGGGGTAGTGGCGAGTACCAGTCTGGACTGTACTGGTGGTGATGGGGGTAGTGGCGAGTACCAGTCTGGACTGTACTGGTGGTGATGGGGGTAGTGGCGAGTACCAGTCTGGACTGTACTGGTGGTGATGGGGGTAGTGGCGAGTACCAGTCTGGACTGTACTGGTGGTGATGGGGGTAGTGGCGAGTACCAGTCTGGACTGTACTGGTGGTGATGGGGGTAGTGGCGAGTACCAGTCTGGACTGTACTGGTGGTGATGGGGGTAGTGGCGAGTACCAGTCTGGACTGTACTGGTGGTGATGGGGGTAGTGGCGAGTACCAGTCTGGACTGTACTGGTGGTGATGGGGGTAGTGGCGAGTACCAGTCTGGACTGTACTGGTGGTGATGGGGGTAGTGGCGAGTACCAGTCTGGACTGTACTGGTGGTGATGGGGGTAGTGGCGAGTACCAGTCTGGACTGTACTGGTGGTGATGGGGGTAGTGGCGAGTACCAGTCTGGACTGTACTGGTGGTGATGGGGGTAGTGGCGAGTACCAGTCTGGACTGTACTGGTGGTGATGGGGGTAGTGGCGAGTACCAGTCTGGACTGTACTGGTGGTGATGGGGGTAGTGGCGAGTACCAGTCTGGACTGTACTGGTGGTGATGGGGGTAGTGGCGAGTACCAGTCTGGACTGTACTGGTGGTGATGGGGGTAGTGGCGAGTACCAGTCTGGACTGTACTGGTGGTGATGGGGGTAGTGGCGAGTACCAGTCTGGACTGTACTGGTGGTGATGGGGGTAGTGGCGAGTACCAGTCTGGACTGTACTGGTGGTGATGGGGGTAGTGGCGAGTACCAGTCTGGACTGTACTGGTGGTGATGGGGGTAGTGGCGAGTACCAGTCTGGACTGTACTGGTGGTGATGGGGGTAGTGGCGAGTACCAGTCTGGACTGTACTGGTGGTGATGGGGGTAGTGGCGAGTACCAGTCTGGACTGTACTGGTGGTGATGGGGGTAGTGGCGAGTACCAGTCTGGACTGTACTGGTGGTGATGGGGGTAGTGGCGAGTACCAGTCTGGACTGTACTGGTGGTGATGGGGGTAGTGGCGAGTACCAGTCTGGACTGTACTGGTGGTGATGGGGGTAGTGGCGAGTACCAGTCTGGACTGTACTGGTGGTGATGGGGGTAGTGGCGAGTACCAGTCTGGACTGTACTGGTGGTGATGGGGGTAGTGGCGAGTACCAGTCTGGACTGTACTGGTGGTGATGGGGGTAGTGGCGAGTACCAGTCTGGACTGTACTGGTGGTGATGGGGGTAGTGGCGAGTACCAGTCTGGACTGTACTGGTGGTGATGGGGGTAGTGGCGAGTACCAGTCTGGACTGTACTGGTGGTGATGGGGGTAGTGGCGAGTACCAGTCTGGACTGTACTGGTGGTGATGGGGGTAGTGGCGAGTACCAGTCTGGACTGTACTGGTGGTGATGGGGGTAGTGGCGAGTACCAGTCTGGACTGTACTGGTGGTGATGGGGGTAGTGGCGAGTACCAGTCTGGACTGTACTGGTGGTGATGGGGGTAGTGGCGAGTACCAGTCTGGACTGTACTGGTGGTGATGGGGGTAGTGGCGAGTACCAGTCTGGACTGTACTGGTGGTGATGGGGGTAGTGGCGAGTACCAGTCTGGACTGTACTGGTGGTGATGGGGGTAGTGGCGAGTACCAGTCTGGACTGTACTGGTGGTGATGGGGGTAGTGGCGAGTACCAGTCTGGACTGTACTGGTGGTGATGGGGGTAGTGGCGAGTACCAGTCTGGACTGTACTGGTGGTGATGGGGGTAGTGGCGAGTACCAGTCTGGACTGTACTGGTGGTGATGGGGGTAGTGGCGAGTACCAGTCTGGACTGTACTGGTGGTGATGGGGGTAGTGGCGAGTACCAGTCTGGACTGTACTGGTGGTGATGGGGGTAGTGGCGAGTACCAGTCTGGACTGTACTGGTGGTGATGGGGGTAGTGGCGAGTACCAGTCTGGACTGTACTGGTGGTGATGGGGGTAGTGGCGAGTACCAGTCTGGACTGTACTGGTGGTGATGGGGGTAGTGGCGAGTACCAGTCTGGACTGTACTGGTGGTGATGGGGGTAGTGGCGAGTACCAGTCTGGACTGTACTGGTGGTGATGGGGGTAGTGGCGAGTACCAGTCTGGACTGTACTGGTGGTGATGGGGGTAGTGGCGAGTACCAGTCTGGACTGTACTGGTGGTGATGGGGGTAGTGGCGAGTACCAGTCTGGACTGTACTGGTGGTGATGGGGGTAGTGGCGAGTACCAGTCTGGACTGTACTGGTGGTGATGGGGGTAGTGGCGAGTACCAGTCTGGACTGTACTGGTGGTGATGGGGGTAGTGGCGAGTACCAGTCTGGACTGTACTGGTGGTGATGGGGGTAGTGGCGAGTACCAGTCTGGACTGTACTGGTGGTGATGGGGGTAGTGGCGAGTACCAGTCTGGACTGTACTGGTGGTGATGGGGGTAGTGGCGAGTACCAGTCTGGACTGTACTGGTGGTGATGGGGGTAGTGGCGAGTACCAGTCTGGACTGTACTGGTGGTGATGGGGGTAGTGGCGAGTACCAGTCTGGACTGTACTGGTGGTGATGGGGGTAGTGGCGAGTACCAGTCTGGACTGTACTGGTGGTGATGGGGGTAGTGGCGAGTACCAGTCTGGACTGTACTGGTGGTGATGGGGGTAGTGGCGAGTACCAGTCTGGACTGTACTGGTGGTGATGGGGGTAGTGGCGAGTACCAGTCTGGACTGTACTGGTGGTGATGGGGGTAGTGGCGAGTACCAGTCTGGACTGTACTGGTGGTGATGGGGGTAGTGGCGAGTACCAGTCTGGACTGTACTGGTGGTGATGGGGGTAGTGGCGAGTACCAGTCTGGACTGTACTGGTGGTGATGGGGGTAGTGGCGAGTACCAGTCTGGACTGTACTGGTGGTGATGGGGGTAGTGGCGAGTACCAGTCTGGACTGTACTGGTGGTGATGGGGGTAGTGGCGAGTACCAGTCTGGACTGTACTGGTGGTGATGGGGGTAGTGGCGAGTACCAGTCTGGACTGTACTGGTGGTGATGGGGGTAGTGGCGAGTACCAGTCTGGACTGTACTGGTGGTGATGGGGGTAGTGGCGAGTACCAGTCTGGACTGTACTGGTGGTGATGGGGGTAGTGGCGAGTACCAGTCTGGACTGTACTGGTGGTGATGGGGGTAGTGGCGAGTACCAGTCTGGACTGTACTGGTGGTGATGGGGGTAGTGGCGAGTACCAGTCTGGACTGTACTGGTGGTGATGGGGGTAGTGGCGAGTACCAGTCTGGACTGTACTGGTGGTGATGGGGGTAGTGGCGAGTACCAGTCTGGACTGTACTGGTGGTGATGGGGGTAGTGGCGAGTACCAGTCTGGACTGTACTGGTGGTGATGGGGGTAGTGGCGAGTACCAGTCTGGACTGTACTGGTGGTGATGGGGGTAGTGGCGAGTACCAGTCTGGACTGTACTGGTGGACCTGACCCCACATCATCCCCTGCACCCTCTCCAATCCTGACACATATCCTCTGACTTGCTCGATCCCACGCATCCATCTTTCTCCTTCTCCAACCCTCAACCACTCTTCTACCCTTTCCTGACCTCTTACCCCCTTCTCCACCTCTTCTTAACCCTTCATATCATCCTCTACTCTTCCCTCATCCCTCACATACTGGTCTACCCCTATGTCATCCCTCACATCTTCCTCCATCCTATCCTGACCACCCGTACTCTCCTGCATCCCGTCCTGACCCCTCATCTCTTGTTATCTCATCCCCAACCTCTCCTTGGCTCTTCAGATCCCTGTACTCTAGATACTCATGCACTCATCAGTCCTCTCACCGTCTCCTTATGGTCCTTTCTCTCATGAATAAGCCTCTCAACTCCTGCAGCTCCTTCTCTAACCAGTTATATTTCTCCAAGTCCCTTCCTGACTCCTTTTGATCAGGAGAGTAGGATCCTATTAATATCCGCCGGCAGATAACCTCTTCATAAACTATCAGATCTTCTGTTATCTTTTCTTCCTGTGTAAACTTATGGATTTCGCTCCTCATCCCCTGCATCCTTCATTCATTACTCACATCCTCTCTCATGTCCATCTTGACATCTTTCATTCACCTTCAGCTGTGATCTAACCTTTACATCTTTTTTTTGATCGCTTTTTGGAATTTTTTGTCTCGTCCTCATCCCCTTTCCCTTTACGTCCAACATTATTCTTTCTGGAATATAACATTCTCCTCCAGCTTTACCTATCCTCCTCAACACTTCTTAACTATTCAGATTCCTTCATCCACACCTTAATACTTTCTATCCTACTTCAACCTAACTTTGAGAATCTTCATATTTTTCCACCGCTCTCCAACCTTTCTCTTTCTATTCCAGCACTCGACAACTCCAGGCCTCCTCTTTCATCCAAACTTCAACCTTTTATAATTGTCAACCTCTTATGACCCCTCTCAACCGCCTCGACCCCTTCCACACCACATCAATAGCCTCTGCCACCCGTTTAGTCGCTTCGTTCTCATCCACGTGTCTCCCTTGCTGTTTTATTCCATGTCTGTCCCCTTTTCCTCACTTTTCCTCTGTCCCCTTTTCCTCACTTTTCCTCTGTCCCCTTTTCCTTACTTTTCCTCTGTCCCCTTTCTAACATTTGCCGTCTTTTACCACCAATCCCTGACCCCACTCATATTCCTCCAGTCCTGCCTGACCCCTTACATTCTCCTCTGCCTTCATTTCTGACTTCTCTGATCTTCCTTTACATCACTTTCTCCTACACCTATCCCTTATCCCTGTCATTCTGACCCTACATTTCAGCCCTACATTTCTCCTATTTCTTCCTGTCATCTGATCTCCTCTTCCTCCTCCTTCTTTCTGATTCTCCCATCAACCTTCCAGATCCCTCGTACACCTTCTTAAATCTCTCATCAAACTCTGGTTCTTTCCTGACCCTTATCCTCCTCATTCTTTTCCTACTCCTTCAACTCTTCCATTTTCTTCTCCTACCTTTACCTCACCCTTTTCGCGATTCATTAAAGTTTAGATCCAACTTGACTTCTATAACCATCTTTATAACTCTTTAGTCAGATTCATTTGGAATTTTCTATGAAGCAAAACTCGACAGAATTCAAGGAAAAACAATAAAGCTAATTTTGTCTTCCAGAAATAAGCCATATGAATTAAAGCGTTGAGAAGACTAAATGATTTCGACATCATAACATACGTAAATTTCTTCGCATTGATTCGAAATTCAGTGACCGTACATAATGGTATGAACATAAAAGGATGATTTGATATCAACGTTGGAAAAAGGTACTAAATGCAGTGACCACCAATATCTTCATACCAAGATTAGACAAGTACTTCAGAAATATTTTTCATCAGTAGATTGTCCAGTTTCAGGTCGAATTAGACGTAGCTTTTACTTTTTCGATGTCCAGGTTCAGGCCCAGCGAAGCCCTTCTTAATTAGGGTAAGAAACTTTATATGTCTCATTTGCACTTACCTATAAAATTTCCACGATAGTATACTTTGTGCTACATTAGTTTCTTCTCATGCTTTCCCCTGCCGGCAGTTGAGTCGGAGGGAGAGGTGGGTGAGGAAGTACTTCCTACTGTAGTATCCTGCTCCTTCAATAATAAGCATCATGACGTAAACATCCTTCACACAGACCACCAGGTCTCCTGTGTCAATCACATGTGCTCCAAGGGCTCCCTCTCAACCCATTAAATCCTCCTCAGTTCTATATATTTCTCCTCGGACAGTCTCCTCCTCCTCATTATCTCATGTTTTCTCCTGTGTTCTCCTTCTGATTATCTCATCGTATAGTTCTTTCCAAGTCTCCCTTCTTCTTCATCATGTTCCTCTGTCATTCTAATGAGGTACAGTTGTTTATGTAAGGATTTGTTTTATTCTTTGACAACATCTATTCTGAAATAGTTTAAATCTCTCCTATCTTCCTCCTGCTAGTCTTGCTTGATTCCTCTTTCCCCTTACCTCATAACCTATATATTATTTTCTCTTTTTTCTTTCTTAAGTCTAATCTTTGCGTTTTCCTTTCCCTTGCTCTTTTCCTTTCTTGCCACCTGTTTTATCCTATCTCATACACTTCCTGCTTCTCTGTAAGGTCCACCTCCTTCCTTCACTCCTGGTCTGTCAGTCTTTTACTTGCCTGTACGTTTTCTGTTTCTCTTCCGGGTTCTATTTTCTTTCTCATGCTTGTAGTATTTTCTCTTCTCTCGGAAACCTTCCTTTTTCATTTCTCTACATTTTCTTTTGTTCTGAGCTGCGTAATCACTCCAGATGTTTTCCGCTCTGGTGTCTATTCTTCTCCCAACATCACTTTTCCCACTTCATGATTATTGTTTCCTTTTCCACTGTCGGATCATCTTTTTACTTTATTTTTGTTACCTTTATACATACTCTTATTGTGGTATTTGTTTCATTAATTACCCTCCATTTTTTTCCCATTTTCTCTTCTTTTTGTTCTAAAATCTCTTATTTCGTATATGGTCATTTATTTCGTATTAATCCATTCCTTTAAGATATCATTTTCCCGCGTCTGTCATATACTAGTCTCGGATCGTTCCCTCTGTAGCTCCTTCCCTCTCCTTCATCGATTCTCCTTCTCTTCCATCCTCACAATCTTGTGTCTTATTTCGTTCCCCGCGGTCTCCCCCGCCCTCACCTGCCCTACCACCTCAGAACAGCAGGGCGTGTCCCTCCCTGTGATGTGTGTGGGGGGGGGTAAGTAGACACCTGACACCCTCCTCCGCCAATCTGGTGTTATAATGGACGTTCGCCGTGTGGACTGTATATACTCCGGATCCGCGGCTCGCGGTCCTTCTGCAGTAGTAGCGTCCCAGGCTGGTCAGGAGGGCGCTAGGCAGACGCCAGGAGAATTTAATGTTGGTATCATCTGGCCGTGAGGATGGAGTCAGGCGAGCAACTTCAGGAAAGCGTGAGGTGAGTGAGGACTAGCTAGGTGCGCTGGTGGTGAGACAGGCCCAGGTGAGTGGTAGGCTGGCGCTCAACGAGGAAGTCATCACCGGGATGACGTCACTCAAAGAGTCCTAGGACGTCACCAGGTGACCACCACCTGGCGGTCATCCAGTGGTCATCAGGCAGCGATCAAGTGGTTATCTAGTGGTCAACCTTGTTGTCACCAGGTGGTCATCAGGTCGTCATCATTTAAAGAAGTTTGGGTCAGGGTCAAGTTGTTGTTGACCTCGTCATTGAATTCCAGACTTGTTGTTATTCGTTATCATGAGAGAAGATGAAGTCTTATAAACATATCCTGTCACACTAAACTGATCTAAGAAAATATGGCTTTACTTATGCATTATAAAACTGTAAGAAGTTAGTAACTCATCGTAAGTATATAAGGTTTTACTGAAGTGTTCTTAGAAATATTTGAATAAATTGTTGCAAAAGTATATAACTTTACAGAAATACTTTGATTGTATAAGTCTATGCTAAAGTATCATAAGAATACAGGACATAGTTGAAGTATTAAAAGAATTAATTTTGCTAAAGTATCATAAAAATATGATTACCAAAATTGCAAGAATATCGTACTTTATCAAAGCATCATGAAACTATATGACTTTACAAAAGCATTATAAAAACAAAGCTTTATCAAAGTGTTATAAGAATGCAGGGTCTTACTGATGTGTTGTAAGACTACAAGACTTGACTAGATCTTTACTTTAGCATTATATGAAGATGAGACTAAACTGAAGTATCATGAGAATGGAAGGCTTTACTGAAGTGTTATATGAATATGTGACTTTACTAATGTTATGAGAATGTAAGAATCTAAGTACTTAAGTGTTATGAGAATATAAACTTTACTCATGTATAATAACTTAAGAACATAGAGAGTATGATAAGAATATAAGAATTCACTTAAGTGTTGTATGGATATACATATCTACTATATTACTATATGCACATAAAACTTTGCTAAAGCATTGTACAATTTAAGACCCTACGAGAGCGTTATACTAATGCGACTTTATCAAAATATTATGATAATATATGGCTTCATTTAATGTTATATGAATATATGATTACATCAATTAGTTATAGAATACAAAACTACTGAAATGTTATATGGATGTAAGACATACTGACGAGTATAAGACAACTTTGATATTGCTTGTGTATAAAACTTTACTAAAATAATATAGAAATTTAAGACTTTACTAACGCATTACAGGAATATAAGACAAATGAAATATAAGATTAGATGACCACTAAGGTGTTAGAGGAATGTAAGACCACAAAAGAATTATGAAAGTATAAGTGTGTACTAAAGTATCATAAGAATCAAACACTTTACTAGGGCATTGTAAGAATATTACTTCACTAGAATATTACAAACCTAGAACACCTCACTACAGACATCATCATAAGAATATAAGACTTCATTAAAGCGTTATAAGATCTAACTACAGTATCATAAGGTTATAAGAGTTTACTAAAGCATTATAAGAATGCAAGAGTTTACTCATGTGTAATTTCAGGGTGAAAATATTTGAACGTATGTAGGTAGCTTGATGAGCCTAACAATTCCCCTTTGATACAGAACCCAACGCAGATTGTAATCAAAAGAGAAAATCAATACCAGACCCTTCAAATAAATAAATACTGAAATGAGAGCAGCGGCCCTACTTTGAGAGCCTTTACGTCGCTGGTCAGATGGAAAAACAAAAGAGCATCAGATCCATTATTAGAGTGGCGGGAAGCGCTTCAAGTGGCCACTCAGGCGTCTGGTGTCCTACGCGACCCTCGCGCTTATAATGGCCACCACTCCCAATACAATACAAACTAGCAGCACGAACAAGCCTGCTTTACTCATTACTTACTTAAAGAGAAAATACAGAAATGAATTTTTCACAAAGAACTCACGAGGAAACTTAATGAGCAGCAAATTCTGTTTTCTTGATGATATTGAAAACAGAAGCGCTGATGGTGTTCACTCACTTCTTCCATAACAACGCCCACGTCCTCGTGTCTATACAGTGTGATGGTGGCGGGGAAAATCCTCTCTCTCTCTCTCTCTCTCTCTCTCTCTCTCTCTCTCTCTCTAGATAATTGTCGTCTAATTCTGGAATGTTGTGGTTCGTAACCTGAAACTCGATTTGAAATGTAGATCTGTGCCCTGTGCATGCTTTCGGATGCGGAGCTGTTCGGATAAGCGAGACTGCGGATAACAAGTTTACTTTGAGCGCTGGGGTGTGGTGACGGTGGAGTGGATGTCCTTCAGCTTCTCTTCTCTCAGCTTGTCAACTATAATTGTGGTCGGCTTTTATTACGCAACGAGAGGGGAGGTGCTGCGCTATGGCCCAGATATGGCGCAGGAATCTGACGGCTTTCAACACCATCGTAATGTTATGTCATGTAAAGTCATAAGCGTGTGAACCGTGAGTCCTCTGACCCAGGAACGTGGAAAGCTCTTAAGATGCAAGTGAATACTTATGGGGTCCTTACAGAACAGATCTTCTGCTGTCAGGTGTGCTATGCAGTGTTATGTGATATAGTAAACAAAAGACAACGTTTAATATAAGGGATTTCAGTATAGAAAACCACAACAGAAGACTGACTGAGAATTCTCGGGCAAGGAGCAGTGAGACTGAAGGATGGCTAGGTGCCAGCATTATGAGGCTCAGGTACTGTTGAGTGTGGAACTGGTTGATTGATGATGACCTGATGAAGTGATGGCTTTCCTGAGAGAGTGACTCATGAGGTAATGGCCTTCCTTGGTGAGTCACTGATGGGTTAAGAGTAGTTGAGCTGTTCGTAGGTCGGGAGGCATTAGATCAATATGGGTTGATGTAACTGATGTGTGAAACATCTGGAGTGAGAGTGATGTACCGACACACTGTTCTCTTGAGTCAATGTTTGCCTCAGTAACTGGGTTGGTGTTATAGATTTGGATTAATAAGTTGAGGTGCTGCAGGAGCGAGACAAAGACCACTGACCTGGCGTATCATCAAGACTGCCAGTTGGATCGTTAGCCTCATTATCGATTACTCTGCTGACGAGTCAGGGAAGAATTTGGTGTGATAAGATATAATCTATTTTCTTAACATTAGACCTCATCTGCCGCTTGCTATAATGGAGTCCTCCACAAAATACCATGTGTACCTGTGTATTGATTTTCATATTAATTTTTCTTCCTTTTGTAATGCTTTTGAAACAACTTTACTAAAATTGAGAGATCTAATGGCATGAGCTACAGTTAGAGAAACATTAGTACACACATGCACGCATTCACATACACACACATACACACACACACATATATATATATATATATATATATATATATATATATATATATATATATATATATATATATATATATATATATATATATATTATATATATATATATATATGTAAGCAATTCATTTGTGCAGGTAAGCACGGCAGGTTTACTGTGCACCCCATGCTCATCCTGTGAGCGGTAGCACAAAAAGGATTACGGAGATCATAAAGACTCCAACCAGTAAGTGGCTATTCCCTACATGAGTGGTTACAAAATTGGTTCATTACATAAGCATCATTACATACATTACATAATCTTTCATAAGGGACGTTTTACCGGCTAGATACAGAAAGTGTGTGATGCCATCTTAACAGACGTCGCTCACATCCCAGTTATGCTAAGCCCATCTGTCCAAACGCCGTCACTTTGGACTCACACGCTCCACACTCTTGTCTCGTCACTCATAATGTCATAACTCCCTCGCATCATTACCCATAGTTCTATAACTCATCTGCACCCATTATATTTAGCCCCATGAGTGCTCGCACCATGACTCGTTGCTTTGTCACTCCCTAAACCATTAACTGCAACCCTATAACTACTTGCACCATTACCTTTAGCCCCGTAACCTCTTAAACCATTAACCTTAACCTTTTAATTCCATGCATCATTAAGCTGTAGACCGGTAACTGCCCGCACCACAACCCCTGACCCCCGTAACTTTCAACTGCTTTATATTTAAACCTAACTTCCCTTACCTCGTCACCTACAACCCAGTCACCACCTCTCCTGTTACTTACAACCCTGTTGTCACCTCTGTCTTGTTACCTACAGGCTCATTACCACCCGTTCTGTGACTCCCAGCCCAGTCACAACCCGTTCTGTTACTCACAACCCCGTCACCACCCATTCTGTTATTCACAACCTCGTCACCACCCATTCTGTTATTCACAACCCCGTCACCACCCATTGTGTGACTCACAACCTCGTCACCACCCATTGTGTGACTCACAACCTCGTCACCACCCATTGTGTGACTCACAACCTCGTCACCACCCATTCTGTGACTCACAACCTCGTCACCACCTGTTCTGTTACTCACAACCCCGTCACCACCTGTTCTGTTACTCACAACCTCGTCACCACCCATCCTGTTACTCACAACCTCGTCACCACCTGTTCTGTTACTCACAACCTCGTCACCACCCATCCTGTTACTCACAACCTCGTCACCACCCATCCTGTTACTCACAACCTCGTCACCACCTGTTCTGTGACTCACAACCTCGTCACCACCCATTCTGTGACTCACAACCACGTCACCCCGTCCTGTTATTCACTGCCCCGTAACAATTACTGGGTGATCCATGGCCGGTTCATAGGGTGAAAATACCGTGTGTATCAACGACAAACTAAACCCTGTGATTTAGGGAGTTCCGATGAGGTAATATTTATGACGTCATTTCTGTGTTATTGCTTTTAAAATCATATGATTGCCTGGCAGTAAGTTAGTAATGGACGGATGGCCTCATTGGTTCACCGTTATGTAATTATATAGGTGGACTTTTGTATACACCCGTACACTACACTCACACCTACACACATACACACATATACACACACCTGGCTTCGGCTGGAGCATGCATGTGTGTGGGTGTGTGTGTGTGTGTGTGTGTGTGTGTGTGTGTGCGTGTTTGTGTATACACATGAATATGTACACACACACAGTGTATACATCAAGAGAACAGAGGGAGGACAAACCCCTCTAGCAAGGTCAAGTGTTGAGGAGGTCAGATGAAACCTAACATATATACATAACCAGTAGTGGATGGTGGAGGTCTGGGGCACCAGGACCAGATCACGGATGGGTGCATGACACCATGCAGGGAGAGGGAGACTATTGCTAGAGATGAGTGCATGACACCATGCAGGGAGAGGGAGACTATTGCTGGAGATGGGTGCATGACACCATGCAGGGAAAGGGAGACTATTGCTGGAGATGAGTGCATGACACCATGCAGGGAGAGAGAAGATAGAGGCACCAGGGGACTATCTGGTCTCTGAGCAAAGGATAACGTTAACTTTCTGGAAATATTAGTAGATGGTCCACCCAAACAGTATGTAATTTATCGACCAGGCCGAAGACTGGTCGATAAATGGGTTCCTGGTTTAGGCTAATGTGTGTGTGTGTGTGTGTGTGTGTGTGTGTGTGTGTGTGTGTGTGTGTGTGTGTGTGTGTGTGTGTGTGTGTGTCGGATGGTTCCAGGCGACCATCTACCTGCCTTGGTCAGTTCCAGGTGGGTCACTGTGACAGCAGCAAGTTTGTCCACTAAAGCAGGAAAGGAACTGGTCGCCAGGAACACGATAATCATCATACATGGTGAGGAGGAGCCAGCTGACAGCTCCTGCTGGCTTCACTAATTGAATATCGTACCCTCTCACTGACGAGAAATATTCTGCCCACCTCTAATTGAAAATGCCTTTTGGATTTACAGAAAGCATTTGGCCAGCGTAAGAGATGTTCCCGTGCAGAATCAGAACTAATTGTCTCTGTGATTAATCAAAAAGCTATTGACATCATATGACCTTCCAGTGTCATCAAAGGGTTATTTTTGTGAATGAAATACAAAGGGTCTTTGGAGTTTCCCAAGGAATTGTTTGAATTTTTGAGACACAGTTGAGATTAATTGGTGCTATGACAATGTAGCTGTTCCTGTATCACCTTTGTCTGAATATATATATATATATATATATATATATATATATATATATATATATATATATATGTATATATATATATATATATCTCCCTGGGGATAGAAGAGAAAGAATACTACCCACGTTTCCCTGCGTGTCGTAGAAGGCGACTAAAAAGGGAGGTGAGCGGGAGGCTGGAAATCCTCCCTTCTCGTTTTTCAATTTTCCAAAAGAGGAACAGAGAAGGGGGTCAAGTGAGGATATTCCCTCAAAGGCTCGGTCCTCTGTTCTTAACGCTACCTCACTAATTCGGGACATGGCGAATAATATAAAAAAAAAGAGAAAAAAATATATATATGAAAAATATCGTCCTATATCATCTAAGATATCGTCCTATATTATCTAAAACAACATCTTAAATTCTCTAAAGTATCGTTCTATATCATATAAATATTGTCCTAGATCATCTAAAATATCGTCTTAAATCATCTAAAACATCATCCTAAATTATCTAAAATGTTTTAAGATTGATAAGAATTAATCTTATTTTTGTTAATTTTTTCTTTTAACTTAAAGTGTTGATAGCAACCAACCTGCAACAAGTGTTCCTCCTCCCTCTATCTGTCTCTCGCCTCTTTCTGCTTCTTCCTTTCCCTCTATCATTTCATCATACATGAACCTCCCCTCTCTCTGCCCCTCCTTCCATTCCCTCTATCATTTCATCATACATGAGCCTCCCCTTTCTCAACCTGTCAATTTCAATTTCAAAATTTTACTCTGGTAGGAAGGGAGACCTTCCACAAAACGGTTAGGTTAGGTTAGTTTAGGTTAGGTTAGGTTAGGTTCATGCATTGCAAAAGTGTCAATTTTAAATGACTGTATACATCACCACTACACATCCATTTACATATGTGCATTTCTCCAGCCTCAGTTCTCTCCACCTCCACAGCCATCCTGTGTCCACACATCATAATCCGTGCTTAACTACATCTCTCTCCATACAACCTACATGTCTCCCTTTCCAGTCATGCTGTCTTTATCAGAACATGCTCCATCTCCGCTACCCACTCCATCTGTATTTCTCTCTCTCTCTCCATTTCTCTCTCCACTCCATCTCTTCGACTCTCTCTCTCTCTCTCTCTCTCTCTCTCTCTCTCTCTCTCTCTCTCTCTCTCTCTCTCTCTCTCTCTCTCTCTCTGTATCTCATTTTCACCATTTATCCTGCCCTTTCATCCACCACCAGTCCTTTTCCCTATTGTTACACATTGCTCTCTTCACTCTTTCTTCTAATAAGGAAAACATCATTCGAAAATTTCTCAACTTTAAGTGGTGAGCGTTACGCGTAGCGTCTGCCTAATGGTAAAATCTTCTCGTGGGTCCTCGTAGGTGGGTAGTCAGGTGGTACTCAATACGCTCATCTTCACCACCTACACCTCGTATACTTAACCTTTTCGTCCGTTTTCCACTCACTTTGCTACTCACATTCCTCACGCCACCATTTCCTCCGTCCACACTACCTCCTCTGTCCACCTTCCTCTCCACAACACACTCTTCTCTCCCCTAGTCAGTGTTTCCCCACACCTTCCCTCGCTCCCCACACCTGCCCTACCATATGTTGAGGGAAACTGTTGCCCTATCTCTTCCCCATAGGCCCCTTCTCTAACCCCCTACGCCCTCTTCCAGACTCTGGAACCCCTCTTCCGGCTCCTCCAGTGAAGACAGTCGGGATCGTAAAGGGACAGCTCACAGTGACACGTCGAGACCCTCGTCTGTCTAATTCCATCTTGCGCCTAGTAAGGGTCGTATTAATTCCATTATGGCCCGTTTGTCCGCTCCATTAATATGCACACCAGATCAATGGGTAATTACATTCCGCTGTATGGAGGAGCAGGGGAGAGGCAGAGAAGAGGATGATGAGTGAGGGGTATGAGAAACTGGGAAAAGAGAGGGAGGAGTGGGAATTAGGGAGAATTGAAAAGATGAAGGACTGGAACGGAAGAAAGAGGGATGGGAGGAATGGGATGAGGGAGGAGGAAGCAGGAGGGGAGACGAGGACTGGAATGAGGAAGGAGGAAGCAGGAGGGAAGGTGAGGGATGGGGATGAGGGAGGAGGAGAAAAGGGAAGATTAGTTGAGGGTTGGTGGGAAGAGAATGGCAGGTCAGGAAAGGAAAACTGAAGAGGGAAGACCTTAGGGACGAGAGAGACCTGAGGAAGAGATACGATAAGGACGAAACAGGGAAGAGATAATGAAGGGTGGCGAGACCAACGAAGGCTCTGTTCCCAGGCTGGGATGTGACCAGGCTGGGGGAATCACTGTGCCCTTTTCCAGCTGTTGTGATCCTAAGTAGTAATATGACCCGTCTCAAGCTGATGAACAGATTTGGATCAAATAACAAGAGTTATGGCTGGTACCGTCCTGTTGTATTCTACTATCATTAACACTACTCCTGTCTTACATGAGCCGGACCAAGTGTATAGAGGAAAGCAGCTTTTGTGGGGAATTAATCCTACAGAACTAGGGTCCCTAGCTTCAACCCCATAGGGTGGCACAGAGGAGAGACGCTCATATTTCTTGGGTAAACTTCAACTCTTGCTGCCTTGTAGTCAGTGTCTCTATGTTCTCAAAGTTCAGTATCAACACATCTACATTTTTGTGACTAGTTTGCGAGATGATGAATTTCGGACTAAGGTAAGTTAAAGGAAAATTTTATGTTGTGATGAACAGGAATATAGTGATGAACTGCAAACAAGGGTTTCAGTAATGGTTTAATCATCCTACCATTAGACAAGAGGACCAGGTGGATGAATATCATTCATGTTGTGTTGTTGTTGGTAAATCTTAACAATGGTACCGAAGATGTCACACTGCCAACACGATGTCCTAAGATACGGTAGTGTCATGTATTACCTTTTAGATGCAGACTGACGAAGCTACTTGGATATACAGCATATTGAAGAACATTGTTCTTAACTACAGTACTACATTGATTATCACTGATTCAATTATACATAAATCACACAGTGAACTCATTCTCTCAGTGTGTTACACACAAGACAAACGAACATATACCGTGATCATGTCAAAGTGTCAGATCACATACCCTCAAAATCAGTTGCTACGCCGTGCATGACCCAGCACTTTCCTGCTCCATCTCATCAACCCATAGTCATCCTCCATCCCCTCGTCTCCCTCGTGCCTCCCTTTCCACTCCACATAAGTCCCCCTTCATCCCGCTACCACACTATCTGCTTATCTCTGGAATCATCTCACTGCCTCTGTGGGGCGCCGGATCATCCCCTTAACCAGCCATCAAACTTTTTACAGCCAAGACCTGAATATCATCTGGTCAGTAATGGCTACCAGGCCGGAAATCAAGGTTAATTGGCTTACCATTTATAACACATGAACACGTAGATAATGTCTTTATTATCCGAAGATCGAGGAATTCCTCGGAAAAAAAAATGAAAGATTATCGAGGTAATACTGAAGGTGTATGATTACCGGACCTTTATACAAGGCACAATATCATGGATATATTATATGAAGCATCTGAAATTCAAGACGTAATTCGACGATCATCATTGTCTATTACATGAAGCATTTAGATATTGAGCAAATATTTGCGATAAACGTGTCTCACGAGTGAGTCTGGCTGTTGTTGGAAGTAGTCACACCAGACTTCCAGGGTCATATATCAGTAATACAGTTTAAAGAATTGTAGTTTTGAACCGGGGCTTTACAGTTGCCTGCTTAAGGCATCAAAACTTGAAGGGTCATCGAGTTAACTGAAGACTCCCTCATCCTCCACAGACGTGGCTAGTTATCTCCTGCCATTGTCAGCTTAGCACATTATTCAGTCTCGGTCGCAATGATTATACGTGGTCGACGGAAATTTGTTACAGATATGATCCTAGATTTTACGTATCTCACCAGAACTGGTTTACAATACTACAATGGTCACGGAATCAGAGAAGCTGACTCCATTTTATTTCCATGGACTATTTTCATGAAAAGTCAAATACATCTCTTGTAATATTTCCTACTGACACGAGAAACTTGTTCCAGTAGCTCATTAGTCCTCACAAATCATGATGCAGACCCACAACATTAGTGAACGTGTACATGTTTACCTCATACATTATAGCAAACTAACCAAACGTGGCTGGAATAATGGCATCTCCCACAAGTGTGGCAGCGAATGTAGGGAAGGAGTCAACAAGACGGCCATGGATGTAGGAGCCAACACTGGCGTAGGCTACAATGCGTGAGGGAAGGTCATGTGACACAACAACAATATACAGCAACTGATCATTGAAGTCTGAAGTAGAAAGTTTTTACTTTTATAAACTTGTGACCTCAGGGTTATGTCTTTGGAGGCAGATCGGCCGATCTGCTAAATAAATATATTCGTGAATAATCATTTTCAGAAACTAAAAGCCTTATTTTTGATGTTTTCAAACTTAAAATACTTAGAACATATACAAATATACACACAATTACACACAATTAGAATTAAAGATACCCACTGGTCCCCTCCCACCCACCAACACCCACACACACTCTAACACACACACACACACACACACACACACACACACACACCCACAAGAGGCAGGTAGAGACACTACGTGAATGCTCTCATATGTAGCTCAGAAAGTACTTGTCGCGAGGCAAGTGACGCCGTTGTTAATACTGTAGCTTATATTGCAGTGCTGGCGAGGATGTTTTAGCTCATAAGGCCATCATACACTGATGACCATAATCGGAACTCACAGGGTAGCTCACAATGTACTTGGGGCGGGGGTGGTAACTCACAAGGAAGCTCACACTATATTTGTAATTGGGGTCATAGCTCAAAAGATGGTTCACGACAGTTCTGGTACAGAGGGATACAAAACATATGGCAGGTCTCTCATTGGCAGTGGTAGCTCAAAGAGCGTTATCTACAATGGATGGGGCCTCCAAGTCAGCTCACAGAGAACAAGTGTCCAGAGTCTTGGCTCATAGATAAACCCACACAGAACGGGTGGCCAGGGTCGTGAGTGATGAATCAGCTCGAAAACGGCAATGGTCATAAACCTCATGTCTCACAAAGCAGGTGACACAGTCTCCGGCGAAAGGTACTAGCTCACACGGCAGCTCACATAATCTAGGTAGCTAGTGACGTTCCTCATATGAATGCTCACAATAACCAATTGAGAAAGTTCATGATTCACAATCACTGGCAAGGGTCGTGGCTCACAAGGCATCTCAAAGACTCGTTGGTGTGTGAGTCGTAGCTTACAAGACATTACTTCCCTACACAACACACGCCAGGGGCCGCCTCGGGGGTCGCCAGCAAGGAGCGATGCTACTCTTGAGGGTTCCAGTCAAGAATTAGTCCCTGGGGCCCAGACTTCCTTAATTACTGCTACCATCGCTTTTACAGGTGTTCAAATTAGGAGCCAGCAATTCCTTAATTACCGATAGTATCCTTCTGAAAGTCCAAGTTTAAGTTTCAAGTTTTCTGATTACTTTTTAGATCTGAAAGTCCACATATGAGGATGTGGTTCCCAGCTTTACGTATCCACTCAGGCTTTCAGCTTACACCAAATCTGTCAAGGCTTTATAGCTGTTCATCTCACGGCTTGTACAGTATACAAAGTGATACTGCTTTACGGATCTTACTTACAAAAAAACCTCAAGTACAATCATCGTGAAGTTATCTCCAACGATCAAAAATACCTCCAGGAAATTAGTTTTTCATGTGTGATAAAGATGAAATCTTCTCTTGTGAACTCGTCTTTGGGCGAGACAATTGCTGATCCTAATTTTACATTAAACCCAGATCATGGCAGCTGGTGCTTCTTCCTTTAGATATCAATAGATTTTCAACCTTATATGATAATCTGTCGGCTGCAGGAGGTACCATAATATCAGGCTCGTGCAATCATCCAGTGTTGCTGCCATATTTACAATCCACAGTTGATATCGTCAAACTTCCTGTGATTCAGACGTTGTAGGACGCTTCACAATCACCAGCTCAAGGCTGCCAGCCCCAGAGCCGGTGTTTGTTGTGCTAGTGTTAGGCTCTCCTGGTCACCTGCTATAACCATTGTCCATTCTTCTCGTACTACGGACACCAGGGTTCTTGTGTTTACTCCCTGCTCGTCAGCAAGTCTGTGCTTTCCTTCCACTCACATCCAAGACTGATTCTACCTCCAGCTTCCCACCAAGCCTGTGTTTACCCCTTGCTCACCACCAAGTTTTTGTTTACCTCCTGCCCACAACTGGGACTGTGTTTACCTCTTGCCCACAACTAGGACTGTGTTAACCTCCTGCTCCCCAATAGATCTTTGCCCTATGCGCACCACCTAGACTGTGTTTGCTTCCTTGATAGTGTTTGCCCTCTACTCCCCACCAGCCTGTATTTACCACCAAAGATGCCACCCACAGTCTTCAACTGATTTATGTTAATTACAAACATTTTCTGTTATTATCCTTATATTCTGACAATCACCTGTTAATGTCGCAGCCGGACCACATGGGTCGGAGCACAAGCTCTTGTAGAGATGGTTCCGTCGTTAAGTTTCCTCAGCTTAAATTCTAAGTGGCCGGTTGTTTGGACCAAATCATTTGGTTGATATGTATATTGGTTAATAGTTTATGATGAATAGGCACGAGTCGTCAGTTTTAATGACCCATTAGACAAAAATTTCATAAGATGTCGTCTGTTATGTGCATCGTATGATATATTCCGCGTCTGAAGACAAGGTCTTTCTACACTGTACTGCTGACTGACAGCACGCATTTTTCAATGTGCTTACCTAATGAGTTAAATCTTCGATATTTTAGTAAGTAAAGATCACCGACTAGATAACTGCTTATATTCTTAGGAGATGAGTCAGCAAGAAACCGATTAGGGTTTGAATTTTTTCCACAAGCAATGGAAGGGGAAGTGGTCGTAACGTCTGGCTGCAGGGCTTAAGTAAGCTGATATTCGTATTAATGAAACGCTCCTAAAACATATTTTCTCGGGAGAATAATCTTCCCTTTCCTCTGCAGAGTCACCTAACGTTGTCCTTGCTAAGGTTTTCTAACACAGTATGAAGGTCCACACGACACCACTCAGTGGACGAGTGGCCACAAAGCCAGGGAGGAGCCAGGGACGTGGGTGGCGGCCGCCTCCCGCACGTCTCGGCCGGGCTCTTGTGGCCGCAGGTGTTGTGTTCCCTGGGAGAGGGTGCGGCAGGGGGCAATAAGGCCTTGTTGACACTGCATCATCATGAATATTTGATCATTATGACCTGCGGCACGGCCGGCTGTTGACCAGCTCACCCAAGTACCGAGGCAGATGGCCCAGCAGAACGTGGAAATCTTGTAAGTAAATAAAGTTCTCCTCCCCTTCCCTGAACCATATTACAAAGCTTTTCATGTAGTTACCAGATACGTAGCCGCTACTTCACAACATGGAATTATAAATATGTAATGTATGAAGGCTGGAGCCCCGAGGATGAGTGGGTGAAACAATGAGAAAAGACGTGATGAGGAGGCGCGTGGCCGACGGGGGACCCACAACACGCCCACACAATGCTTCAGCCACCGTGGAAATTACCGTGCAAAATTAATTCCCGGAACATCCCCAAAATGGCCAAGTTATGAACTGCTCGACCCCAGGCGGGGTGCACTCACACACGCCCCAATGGCCACATGTTGTTGGATTTTATGGCTATCAACATCATATTTGGCTTATGCTCTGCCTCGGTGTACTGCCTGGAGTAGAGGCCAAGATGGCGTTCCTTTTTCTCTTCTTTGGGAAGAAACGGTTTTCTGCCTGTAGCTGCCTTTATAGACTCGTCCCTGTGATGATTTTAGGTAAAAACAGAGGATAACTTCTACAGGTTGAGTTTTGAATGGTGAATGAAGATAACCACAAACCATAAGTGGCTAGTTGTTAGGAAAAGATGTGAAAGGGTAAAAAGTTCCAAATCTTCGGGGTGTAGGGAAGGAAACAGTTATCCCATTGGCCCACCCTTGAGTTGCCAGCGGCCACACAGTCATCATGCGACGCAGCAGCTTCCCGAGCATGGCGTGGTCAGGCTAGTGGTGGGGGCACACAATTAGCAGTTCTCTGGAGTAAAAACCAAAGCAGTACCTATAAATGAGGGGAAATGAACCAACATTACGGCGTAGGACAAGCAAGTCAAATTTTGAAGTTAGCCTGGGAGAAGTTATAAGTCGAATCGCTTTCGACTCAACTCTGTCAAGTAAGGATGCAGAGCCAGAGCCACCCCAGATGTTAGAGCAGTACTCCATACAAGAACAGATCAGTCAATGTATAAACGTAGCAGCTGTTCGGAAGAAAAGAAATTTCGACATCTAAATAGGACTCCCAGTTTCTTAGAGATAGACTTAGATATTTCCTTAATGTGGGGTTTCCAAGAGAGAGTGGACGTTACAGTAATTCCAGGTATGTTTTCTGAGTGAAGAGGTAAAATTACAGAACCATCAAAGGAGATAGGAAGTTGTGAGGAATTTCCGATAAAGAGATGAGTATAATCACGGTCTTGGAGGCTTTAAACTTAACTGAATTTCATGTACGCCACTAAGATATCCTGTCCAAGTCTGAGTTTATTGAGGAAGCTGTGTCAAGACGAGATGCAGATCGAGTGGAAAAAAAGGAGCAGAAGTAAAGGATGTGGAGGAACGCAGTGTTGAGTGGTCAGCGTATGTGTTCATTTGTTATTTGTAAAGGAAAGAAAATTTTGACAAAACGGAGAAAAAGTGTAGGAGACAGGACAGAACGTTGAGGAACACCGCTACTGATGGAGAACGGGGAGAGGCTGATCCATCAACAACCACAGAGATAGATCGGCCAGAGAGGAAACTAGATATGAGGGAGCTGAGTGAGGGAGGGAAACCAGAAGTGGGGATCTTAAGATGAGACCCCGATGACATATCCTGTTAAAAGCTTTGGATATGCCAAGGGCATAAGATAGGAAAGAATATCTTCAGTGAATCTCACCTTTGAACAAAGGTACGCTATGCTTCACGGATAACATACGTGCAATGATCACGGGCAGTATTAGATGCTCCACGGAAGCCAGAGGAAGAAGTTTTTCCAAGCCTAACATGCTATCAAACGACGTCCTCTGACAGATACTGTACAAATGTAAACAGGACAGATATACAAAAACAGAGAGAGAGAGAGAGAGAGAGAGAGAGAGAGAGAGAGAGAGAGAGAGAGAGAGAGAGAGAGAGAGAGAGAGAGAGAGAGAGAGAGAGAGAGGTATTGTGTTTGCTCTACGTGTTTTCACATCTAGTGGAACACCGTCAGGATCATCGGTATGGCTGGTGTCTGGTGTGTGGGCGCGTTGCTCATCCGGCCGACTGAAGGATGATGGCCAGCATCCTGCCACCAATGCCGAGTGTCTGACTGTATCACCAAGAAAAAAAACATAGTGTACAGGAATGTTTGATACCAACATATCTTAACGTTGAAGGCTAGCCTCTCAAAAGCACAGTATAGCAATACATCATCACAAGTATAAGCTGGTTTAACCAAGAGCGTCCGGTAATCCTCCTAACACCATATGAACCCACCAGATCCACAAGCAAAATCCCCTTACTTGTAATCGGAGCAGCGATGACCTCACATGTGGAAAAATGGATAACCTGACCTGATTCGCAGATGACCCGGGATGATAGCGGAACAAAGCCCAAGTGAGTCGGCCAGAACCACATTTGATTTGTATTGATTCCGAGGCCACTCAGCTGTCCGTCTCCCGGTCTTGCGGGGCCACCACTGGCTCCCTCATGTTTGTGGTGCTGGTGGTTTGTTCTTTGAGACGTTGGTTGCCTCTCGTGTCTTGTCTCTGGTGGTTGTCTGCTGTTTGCATTGTTGTGTTCTTCGTTTCTATTGTACATGGCATTTGTTGTGTCTCTGTTATCGTTTGAAGTGATGGTTTGCTGTTTGACTCGCTGTATAACCATTTATACTGTCTATGACACTGGCTGCCTCTTGTTTCTTTTCTTACGTGAGGGTCGGCTGTTTGCCTTGCTGTTTGCCCTTTGTTTACTGTTGTAGCATCGGCCAACCTCGTACCTTGTCTTAGGTGAATGTCAACTGTTTGCTTTGCTGTCTACTCCTTGTTTTCAGTTTGTATCAGTGACTGCCTCTCGTGTCTAGCGTTGCCCATGTCATCGTTTCGCTTCGTAGTCCTGACCTCATCATGGTGTGTGTATGGCACTTGCCACGATCAGTCTGCCATATGTTGTGATTGTCGCATATTTGATCTAACTTGTTCCCTCTTGTGTGTGGTCTGAGGTGATAGTTAGTCTCGGTTGTTGCTGGTTGTTGTGAGTTGGTTGTGTGTTGGGCGAGGCGTGGCCACCGCTGGCCACCTCTTGACTGCTGTGTCTTGTGTTGGTGTCCTCCTGCTTGTTATGTGCGGTGATGCCAGCTGTCTGTGGCAGTGACTGTCTCTTGTTTATTCATTTCTTGGAGCTTCCTGTCTCTTGTTCGTTCTTGATGGTGAATGTCTGTTATTCATTGAGCTTGATTAATTTGATTATATATTCTTTTAAATTTTTGAGTTGTGTCGAACTTAACCATTTATCTCAGTAACTTTCTCTAGTTTGTTGTTTGTGGCTTCTAATATGGATTGCTCGTTACGGTTAGCCTTCAGTGTGTTGCGCTGTTTACATCTTCTTTGTAGTTTGTAACACTTGCTTCCTCCTGATGGCTGCTTGTAACACTGCCTCGTTTACTGTAATGGGAATGGTAACATTGTTTGTATCGGTGGGAATGATAACATATTGTTTGTAGTTAGGAGAAATAGCTACCTTCTCTCTCTCTCTCTCTCTCTCTCTCTCTCTCTCTCTCTCTCTCTCTCTCTCTCTCTCTCTCTCTCTCTCTCTCTCTCTCTCTCTGACCTGGCTGACTCCTTTTATTTGTTTGCACGCTGGCTCCCTCCTGTTTTGTTTGTATGCTGGTTGACTCCTGTCATTTGTTTGCATGTTGGCTGACTCATTTCATTTGTCTATATGTTGCCATCCTCTTGTTATCTGTTTGTGGTCACAACAGTCTTATTTGTGACTATGGTCTCGTCTGTAGCTATTGTCCTAGGCTGATGGTTTTCGTGTTCTTCATAGCTACGTTCCCAGCGTTAGATTTGTATTCACTGTTTTGCTTGTGGTCAGCGTCATCTCTGTGCCATTTTCCTCGAAGTTATTTTGTGGCCAGAGACTCACCTTTGTTTACTAAACTGATAATTGTTTGTAGTCACTCTCATAGATTGTTTGTGACCTTTGTCTTGTTTATTGTTTGTTTGTGTTTATCGTATGATCAGTAAAATTGACCCAGTCTCCAAAAGTTTCTTCATCCTTCATCAACTTAACTTTCTTATGATCATCAACATGTCATCATTTAGAGATATGCTTCTAACGTTATCTAAGTATCAATATTGCATTAACATTTCCTTAGCTGTAACCTTGCGTAGTTCCTCCGTATTTTCCAATTTGAAATACTGGCAATAGATTCCTTGTCGTACTGCCATCAAAATGTTATCATTGTCTTAGTTTTTATACAGTTCGTATACAAAATGGAGACAAGTTTTGTAGATGTTGAAAGTCTCCTCCATTGTTTATTTCATCGTAAATACCATACAACAGAAGTTGTTCTTCATACATTTGTAATGACGTTGCCAGAAACTTAAGCGTTCACAAAACATGACCATCTGACGAAATTCCTGTAGAGTTGTCATGGGGCGTGACCCGTCTCTCCTGGGCATCGGGTGACCGGGGTTACTTTGCCAAGACCTATACCTGATGAGTGAAGGTCACGCCCGAGACCGAGTCAGCTGAGGTGCAGTTCTAAAGCCACGTGAGTGGAGGTGGTCTCCAGCACCTGGTGTGTGGAGGTGGTCTCCAGCACCTGGTGTGTGGAGGTGGTCTCCAGCACCTGGTGTGTGGAGGTGGTCTCCAGCACCTGGTGTGTGGAGGTGGTCTCCAAAGTTCAGGGGAGTAAAGGTTTACTCCCAAGACCCAGTCAGGGGAAGGACAGTCCCATGACCGACTGCGTGTGTGTATACTGACCAAGTGAGTAGAAGTGCCCACTCGTGAACAAGTGAGTGGAGATGCCCACTCATGACCAAGTGAGTGGAGATGCCCACTCATGACCAAGTGAGTGGAGGTGCCCACTCATGACCAAGTGAGTGGCGTTACACCCTATGACCTGGAGGTTAACTTCCAGCAACGAGGTGCTCTCCCCTACCACTCGTCATACACAGGAGAGGCGCTCGTGGGTAATGTCACCCAACACCATTTACTTTGAATCATTCCTGATTTCGTATCGCATCATACACTCGTAAAATGAGCGTAAGTTATACTTCCACAGCCGCAGTGAGGTATGATCATATCATAATTACTATACCGTAATGTCATCATATCTCGTAGTATTTGAATTTGTGATAATACCCCATAGTCCCATGTCTGGGGAGGGGGGGATGATGAAGGGGCTGGCCTGGGGCTGTGGACATTACTGGTGACCTATAATGATATTTTTGCATGTGTGGAGCAGGAGGAGGAGAAGGAGGAGGAGGAGGGGGAGGAGGAGGAGGGGGAGGAGAGCAGGGGGAGGAGGAACAGCTGGGCAAGCGCGGATGGGGCAGATGTTATCAGTGATATCAGCCTCCGGAAAGGGTTATCCCTCCCTCATAACTGGGGCAGCAGCAATAATTCCCGCGGCCAGATAGAGGCTAAAGGGATTGGCGGGTGTGTGGTGTGGAGGTGGGTAGGGGAAGTGAGGGGAATATGGCGGGGGAGATGAGCTGGAGTGGAGGTTAGGAAGGAGGGAGCTGGGTGCTCAGGAGTTATGAGTTTGATGAGATGAGGAGTTGGATGCTTACATGAGGCAAAAGTGAGGTAAGGGGAATGGAGAGCGGGTGAATAGGAAATGACTGGGGAAGGATTAGAGAGAGATTGAAGTAATGTCTATGGATGGGAAACAGATTACTCTGTGGGGTGACAATAGGACGTGCTGGGGAGAAACAAAAATTGTGAGGAATATGCAGTGAGCTGCACACATGAACATGGGGAGAGGAGGCTGAGGTGGAGAACAAACAGGCTGTGCAGTTGGGGATTGGACACCAGGGAGAGAAACGAGCGTGCATGAAGTATAATGAGGAGATGAGTCTCATGTAGGAAGCCAGATATGCAGAATGAAGTGGTGAAAGTGATATTGTGATGGAAAGTGAGCTGCAAACAAGGAGTGTGGAGGAGGCAGTTGAGGAAGAGAGTGGGTAGCACACAGGGGAGTGGAGGGAGCTGAGAGAAACAGGGATTACACAGCACAGTCGGACACGGGCAGATGAGACTGAGGTGGAACATTACCGCACTGTGGAACGGATGGGAGAGTAGGCTGAGGTGAAATGGGGCTGTTCAGAAGGACGGTGGGAGAGGAAGCTATGGTGGAACGAAAGCTGTGGAGGAGGGCGGTGGGAGAGTAGGCTCAGATGGAACAGTGGTGGAAGGGAATGGTGAAAGAGATGATTTGATAGATATTTCACAGGTGAAAAAATATAAGACTTCTGTAAACGTCGGCGGACACGAGGACAAGAGACCATGAGGGAGGACATTTGGGCAGGGAGAGGAGGGGGAGAAATGAGAGTGATGAGGCAGGGAGCTGAGATACCTCGGGAGTAGGAACTGATGAGGCTGGGAGCTGAGATATCTCAGGAGTGGGGAGGAGGCGAAGAGTGGGAGTGGAGGTGCCTTAAGAGTGAAGAGTGATGAAAAGACTTACTGTAAACCTTGGCAGCGAGACCAAAAATGTTACGATACAAAAGAATCTGTTATAGTTCATCATAATCCTGGAGATGATCAATGCTGTCATCCCGGCAACATGTTCACCAGGAGTTGCGGTATCCTAATGATTTGTGTCAGTTATGCAAGAGAGAGAGAGAGAGAGAGAGAGAGAGAGAGAGAGAGAGAGAGAGAGAGAGAGAGAGAGAGAGAGAGAGAGAGAGAGAGAGAGAGAGAGAGAGAGAGAGAGAAGGGGGGGTTGGTATTCCTAGTCTTATATAACTCTTTCAGTAACAATGAATTATATCAGATAACAGAAACATCCATACTGAGCGCGATTTATAGACAACACATTTGAAAACAAAAATCATAATCAGATTAAAGCTTTTTCAGGGAACATAACCCAGATGAACATAAACAACTTGTCTGATTGTCTGTCTGGCTGGTTGGTGGTGGTAGCGGCTGGAGGGCGTGTCACTGTGGCCTCACACACACTGGACACAGCCATACACCTGACATTCCTTTTGTTTACCTTGTCACCTGTGAGGGTTTATGTCGTCCTCCGTTGCTGCCACAACGCACAGTGAACCTCACCGTCTCCTGCCACCACCTAGCCGTCTCTTCCTACCCTGGATCGTACCCTACATTCCCTTACCCCTTCCCTTCAGTCTGTATTACTATCTCATATCTTTATCACCATTACTTCCCCATCGCCTAATCCCTCCCTCCCTCCTCTATGATTTCATCCCCTTCGTTTCTCCATCATCACTATCCCTTCATCTCCACTTTCTTCATAACCATCACTTTCCTCATATTTCTCCTCCTCTTCCATCACCACCCATCGCCTCCACACTTCCTCTCTCTTCCCCTACGTCATTTCCCCTCTACATTAACGTTCTTCTCCTCAGAACCTCTTTTTTTTATTCGTTTGTCGCCATTTATCCATCTACTCATCTTCCTGTTATTTTGAACTGTATAGTTAGAAGGCAGAAAATAGGTTAGGGTTGAACATGACAACTTACCCTCTACACTCTCCTTTCATCCTCCTCCCTGGCCATATCATCTCCCTCATATCTCTCCTTACAATTCCTCTCACTTCTCAACTTCTTTAATTTTCCTGACTCATTCTATCAGTACCTCATCAACCTCCATCCATCAAGCTCCTCTATATCTGGTGTTAGCAGGTAGAAAAGTTTCCTTAGGTACTGGAAAGAGCAAGTATGCAAAGACTATACAACTAACATCGAAACAGTGCCTATGTATATGCCAAATTTATGTAAATAACATTGAAACATTGCTTTATTAAGTATATTGTATATTGACTACTTCCGTCATCCCTTTGTAGGTAACGCCAAATTTATCTGGTCTAGATGAAGGCAAAAGCAGTTCATCAAGATTTTACGTTAAAGATGATAGTTATTGTCTGAGATATATAAGTTTCATGACGGCTACATGGCATCGCTGGATCACCTTACGTACTGGTAAAGATTAGCTTCTGAAATGCTCGGTACTCACTTGGACGCATCGTGTAGTCGTTCACCTCTGGTCGCTCATCACTTTACTCATCCTGCTAATCTCATGAATAACCCGAACGCCTCGTATACTCACGTCTAGTATCCTACACGCTCTTTGATATACGTAGTCTCCTGTAGGCGCCTCTGAATAATCCACGCGATCTAAAAATATTCCCGCCTGAATATTGGTTCTTTAATCATACACACGACCCCTGTGCCTCTGGCGTTTGAATCCGCACCACACTCTTTACAGCCTTCTGAACCCTTCAAGGTCCTCTATATATTTGTTTGGTCTCACGGCACAATCACAGCTAAAGAACATGTGGGATCAGATCAAAGAACGATGCTAAATTAACAACGGTTGGCTAAATCTATTAGGATGGATTCACGGTGCTCAAGATGGGTTCCAACACCACACCGCCTCGTGACTGAATATAGAAACGGTGTTTAAGCATCTGTTGTTGACCCACCGTTCTAGTTTAGACAATTGCTGAACCTTTTGAGAATGAAGACATTACTGCAGGTCTCTCTGAATTCGATACTTTGTAGTATAAATAAAGATATACATTATTCAAACAGCAACTCAGCCTATCGATAAGGCCTGCCTGGAACCCCAGAGATACTCACCCAACTAGAATAACATTTGATGGTTATTTGGATTGGATTAATATATTTCAGGCTGGATGACACTACACTATAATTAGAATTGCAAACTCGCATGCATATTCATATTATAATTATGAATTTTGTTTGAAGTTACGTAATGGAGTCATTTGTTTCTCAAATTTCTCCACTCAAAATGCAGTTTAGGTAGCAAGAAAATTTTAATAAGGGCCAGGGTGCCAAAACGATTTTGTAATTAAAAGTAGCAATTGCTGAAAAGAAATGTTGAACTGTTATTGGTTATCACCATTTGCATAATTTTTCCTCAGCCTTTATTGTTGAGGAAAAATTATGCAAATTTTATTTATAAAATACCAGCTGTACATGATCAAAGCTTATCCTAAGCATTTAAGGCGGAACATATTAGATTAAATGTATTTAAAACCAGACATTTCCTTTTACTTACATGATATTCAAATACCATATTACTCTTACCTCAGAAGGGTTAATGAGAAATCGTTCAACCATCTCTCTTATGTATAATTCTATTACAACTTTTCTGTCTCACGTTGCTAGGAATACACTGCACATCCATCCTGCTCAACACTACTAAGTTGCTCTGTCGTCGACCAGTACAACAGCGAGGATCAGGTATCGTCTCCACACTTCCCCGTTACCTAACCTGGTCAGGGACGAATCTAAATTATATTTTCTATGCTCAGGTTAGGTTCAGTTAACCTACTTTCAAATTGACTTAGGATGGCGTAGTGGCTAACTAACTCTCGCAACAAACACCTGGAGCTTATCAAATCAACTGACGGCAACAGCCGGTACCGCGCCTCACCGGCAAAATAACCGTTTGATGTTACTTGCCAATACTAAGTTATAATTGTGCAACATGACAAGACCAGTTATGTGATCTCCAGATATGTGATCTACACATGCAGACATGTATTACCATACTTACATTGTATGTATACATACAAATACAAGCAAACATGCACATATCAAAACGCTTGACGAACACACACACACACACACACACACACACATAGTATACAGATGTTGGAAAAGACTTGTAGAAGAACTTTATGATACAAAAGTAGTGGATAAATGTAATCAACTGAGTTATGTACGAGACTGGTGGTGACAGAATTCGGAAGCGTTTCAAGTTGTATGATTGCAGAGTAAGTTCAAGAGATGGGATGGGTCCCCCACGAGTGTAGACTCCCTCCCAGTACAGTACATATATGTAATAATTACAAATTTATTGGTAGAAGATGTCAGGAAAGATGCACACGAAGTAAACTGACTCTAAGCTGGAATAAGCAGCAATGGTGAGATGGGGGTAATGGTGAGAGCATTTGTGACTGAATTTACAAGAGGCAGTGATGACCAGGGGAAATAGTCTTGACTAGGTGGGAGCAGTGATGACCTGACTGGAAAAATGACGACTAGGTAAGAAAAAAATGACAGGAGGCAGTGGTGACAAGATAGGATATATGACAGTCAGGACGGAGAAGTGGTGATAAAGTGTGAGTAGTAGTGACCAAGGAAAACAAGGGTGACCATATGGAAGAAGTGACGATCACGTGAAAGAAATGTTGACTAGTTGGGAGCAGTAGTGACTTGGCGAGGCAGTAAATACCAGATGAATCACTGATATGCAGAGAGAGGAGTGGTGACTAAGTGAAATTGATTAGTAGGTTGAGCAGTGTTGACTTGTCAGATAATTAGTCATTAAGTGGAACCTCTTGACGAGATGGGAGGGGTGATGACCAGGTGTATTTGGAGTGTCCAGGTGAAACAGTAACGACTATTAGTGATATAGTGACCACCTGGTGCAGTGGTGATTGGTGGATCAGTAGTGATCAACCAGAAGAGCGGTCTGAACAGGTAGGACAATAGTGACTGAGTGGGAGTCAGAACATGGTGAAGCAGTAGTGACCAGCTAGAGGTTTGTTGATCAAGTACAGTAGCTGTAACTAGGCTGAACAATGAAGACCAGGTGGAGACCACACTGTTTGAATGAAGGCAGCTGTGACAGGTGGGGGCGCTGGTGACCAGGTAAAGGCAATACTAGCGGAGCGGATGCAGTGGTGCCCTACCTGGTGAAGTGTGACTGACTGGTGGTGGCGGTGGTGTCTTGCGGAGGTAAAAATGAACAGACGGACCCAGGGGTCTTATGCCTACCGTGGGTTATCCAGCTGGACAGGCGTCATGGACAGGTGTGTCCGCGAGGGAGGTCGTGCACACGACAGCCAATATTACCTGGCCTAGCCTCAGGCACAGGCAGGCAGGTGAGGTGAGTGGCGGAGGGGAGGATGGGGGACGTTGATGTGGTGGTAAGGGGGGGATGTTGGGTGAGATGTTGGGGGAACAGCGGTGCCCAGCGATGTTCTCCCTGCTGCTGGTGACGTGCGGTGATGGAGCACTGAATTAAGGTATGAAATTAGTTCATTTCGTCGGGTGCGGGTGGAGGAGGGTGTGCCATCCCAGCTCACGCCTGTATATCACACATATTTGCTTTCCCACAGTCCTCGAAGTAGGATCGAAACCCTTTACGAATAACCGAAGCGTCCGGGGAGGTGGGCAACACTATAGTACTATACCAAGTTACTACGTTTATGTCAACAGCATCAGCTCGGATCTCCGGCAAATTTCCGGTACATATCTGAACACCAACACAGGTTGTGTACAACATGAAGGCACCAGCAGGAGTTGATCCATGTGCAGTTTGATGCACATATCAAACTGGGTTTAAAGATTACAGACATCCGAGGTCCGATCATCAAGTTGCTGTTGTTTGTAAGCACAATACACCGCATCAACGAGCATTGGTCAGCATTTGCTAGTTATATTCAGTACCTACTGTGTATATGTATATGATACTCACTATGATGGAGGAGGACAGTACTACCATGGCTGAGAGGGATGACGGACCAAACTAAACCATTTCCTTAAGGGTCAAGGTCGGACCAAAGCAGAAAGTCTTTAATCATCTCAGAGAAAGAAAGGAACCAACTTGCTCAGCCTTACATAAAGCTAAAGGTAGACCCGCACCAAACCACCAGACCCTCTCCTGCTCTCCTGGCTTTAACAAACAGGTCTAGAAAAGAGCATCCAGCCTTTCATTTATTAACACTCAGCGAATACCTGTCACTGGGCTGGAGGTGGATCAAAACCCCTGACCCTCCATCGGTCCAGAGCAAAAGATGGAACAAAGCGCCAAGCGTTTCTGTTCTACGAGCCAGGAGCTATACCAAAGAGGCTTCTATTATCCCATATGTTACTTTCAATGGAGTCCTGCTATCTATCTATCTATCTACCTGTCTATCTATATATGGTGCGCGCGCGCGCGCGTGTGTGTGTGTGTGTGTGTGTGTGTGTGTGTGTGTGTGTGTGTGAACAGAGATGATGATTAAACACAGGGGAGTGTTTCTGTGTTTACTCAACATCCCAATTGACACTTGTGTCGTAATGAATAATTCATATATATATATATATATATATATATATATATATATATATATATATATATATATATATATATATATATATACATATATATATTATCAGTAATCTTGTATGTTAGAAGTGCTTTGAATAATTCAGACCATTGGGATCAGGCGGGTCGGGAGGGGTATGGATGGATGGGAGAAGTCATACAAGCAGGACCACAGTGGACCTCCGTTACATCATTTTCTCTACTTGTGAACGTCAGTAAGACCCACTAGCAGAGGTGTGGCGTTGACCTAAGCCTCGTGTCCTACGCCACCAGACGACCATAATGTGTGAGTTCTTGTCGCCGTCATCCACGGATCCATTCGTCGACCTCGTTACGAGGCTGACGTGGATCTGTTGGCGGGTCAGGACGCGGGGGTGTGGCTGTCAGCGCGCATCCTGAGGCTCATCCGTCAGCGCGGGGCGGCTGGCGGCGCACGTGCCGGCCGTCCTGCCCGCTACACCCGCGTCCGCACTCTTTGTTGTCACACTGCCGCCCCTCCATCGTCTTTACTGGGTATTATGTGTCATCGCCATATTTCTCTCCTATTTGGCAGTTTCCCTCATACATATCTTGTGTGTGTGTGTGTGTGTGTGTGTGTGTGTGTGTGTGTGTGTGTGTAATTACTATTTGCGAGTTACGTAGAGAGTTTTACATTCATATGTTCCCGTATGCACAGACATACACATTCCAGCGTGCGACAGGTTTCCTTTCCCTGACCAGTCCAACAGGTTAGATGAACAACTGGGTTGACTGTAAGCAAGCTGCTCCGTTTGGGACTCGAACCCTGGTTCGTTAGATTGGTGCATCGCAACGCTATTCACTGCATTACGGAATGTGTCTGAACCTAAGTGAAATCTTCATGTTATGTCCCTGTGGGCATGTATAACCTTCATAACACAGATAACATCATACCACATCATCATACACCTTTCATGTTAAACATCATCACCCATACTCAAGTAACCACACTTTACAGAAGCACGACGTTCGATCTTGCATCTAATCTACAGATATTACTCATGCTTTACTCACACTAACGTAACTGGTGGGGAAGAAACAAGAAGGTATAGGAGGGGAGTATGATAACAAGGAATGGAAGCCAACAGTATTACTGTATTAAGGAGAGTGAAGTGTGTGCATCCTGGCATGGATGAAGGAAGTGTGAGCGTCAACACCCAACATGTACCAATAGGTCTAGCATGCCACACAGGGAGATAAATTTCAGTCATCACGAATTGTATGACTGTGTTGGGGACGACTATCAGGTTGCCTGAGGATGTTCTCTCCACCAGCATCCCAGCAAGTTCAGTGAAGTGGTCCAGGCACCACAGTGGTATAGCAAGCTGTGGTACTGACACATTGGTAGAGGAAGTTGTGGTGGTGACATGTAGGTGTGGCAAGTAGTCCTTGTGTCACAGTACTATGGCAAGTTATGATGGTGTTATAATAATGTGGTTGTTAAGGTGATCACAACGGTATGGCAGGTTTGGGTTATGTCAGAGTGGTAGAATATGTTCTATGGCGTTACAACCATAATATGTGACACACCTAACACATCGAACACATCAATTTTGGACACATAACTCATCCAAGACACATAACACAGCTAACATAGCTTCACATAAAGCTTACATATCTAACACAGCTAACACACTGTCTTCCTTCCGTAAGTTTAGAGTTATGATAAACACAACTAATTTTTTCTGCGACGAAACGAGTTATAGATTAAAATGCAGAACATGGTGTTTGTACTTTCTTATTTTCTCGTAATAAATTGGTTATGTTTGGCCCGAGACACTTAAATCAGTTTACCAGATAACGCTACAGAACCCAGTCTAGGCTGGGTGTTTCACAGTAAACATCTATAGAAGAAGGGGTATCATTACCCATGGAATCTGTAGCCATCACCAAACATAGTACGATCCAAGACTCTAATGGCAACGTTTACGATAGTTGATCGTCTGACGGAATACGTCCCCTCCGCTTCCCCTCTGCCGCTCATATCCTGCCACGTGACCAACTTGGCGGTCGTGGGCGTGCTGGACACCGCCCGATCATGGCTAAGATAACGCAGATAACAGGTAATGACGGATAGATAGGCAAGGTAGGCGAGCTGTCTCACAGCTGCACGGAGACTGACTGATATAGATAGAGGATTATTAGATTTCCCCAACCCCCACCAACCCCCAGAGAGGTAGTAGTGACAACCACGGAGAATAACTTGTCATTCATAACTTAAGGTTTTGAAAGGCAACTTTGATGACGTGATGGGAAGTCTTGTATATAGTGTTCTAATGAACTGTAATTACGTCGAGGTAAACTTGGTAATGGTTGATTGATGTTAATGATTAAGAACAGACAGAAGAACAATGATCAAAGAAATCAGTGTCTCATCTCTTTACTTTTCCTTCAAGAACATACATTTTGCATCAAAAAGCTCTCGTGTCTTACCGTCGAATTTTTAAGACCTTTTAAGCCACAGTTATGGTTCCTCAAAGAAAAACGAATCGTTGTGGGTAGACTGCATCTGTAGTGTTCTTCCTCTGTATATTTGGTGGTTCTAGCCTCCCCAAGGTCTCCGATACACCCACAGCCGTCCCTTAAATTCTGGCAGGGGTCATGGTGTTCCCCAGCAGATAGGTTCTCTCATCCCCAGTAACGTAACTCAGGAGTGTGGAGGGGGGAGTGGAGCGTGAGCCATCAACTGGGCCATTTGTAAGCTTGTATCAGTCATTAAGCTCCTCCTCCCCTGCCCCGCTGAGCCGGACCAGCAGAGGTTGTGGCTACCATCTGCGCATGTTTGTACGGAGGGCCGCTCGTCCTCCTCACATTGCCTGACGTTGTTTGGGTTAATAATGAGAAAAGTAGGGATATCTTGGGTCGGGGAGACGCAGGCCTGGTGCACCTCGCCGTAGGGAAGTGGGAGTTAGTCCTAGAAGGACCGAACCTTACACACAAGTTTAAACACACAGGAAGGATACACAGCTTCTGCCTTAGGGATATGCATTCATGATCATCGTACATTAGTTCACTCGGAGGCTAGTAGTAATGAAGGTAGTTTTGTCTTGTAGGTAAATAATTTCTTGAATATATATATATATATATATATATATATATATATATATATATATATATATATATATATATATATATATATATATATATATATATATATATATATATATATATATATATATATATATATATATATATATATATATATATATATATATATATATATATATATATATATATATATATATATATATATATATATATATATATATATATATATATATATATATATATATATATATATATATACTGGAGGATCACTGGTGGACTGTCTGACTAATGATCACATAGTGAGATCAATGACATATTTCCCAGCGTCAGTTTAAGACCATTGGTTATCACTCGTCCCTCAAGGATTTCACTGGACCTCTGACCACTCTTGCTGTAGATCTTGCCATGGTTGCCATATCTCCCTCGTCAACTGGAGCGAATATACTTAACTACAGTTCTGTTCACCAGAGGACAACGTTTATTGACATCATACATTCTTGCCAACAGGTCACATTGTCACTTGAGAAAAGTCACTTCCGTTGTGATAACGATCATTACATTTACCTAAAATATTATGTATATATCTATTCAGTGTATTCCTGACCTATGATCTATCCATTTTATGAAATTTACTCTGGTTTTATTTACCGTCTTCTGTCTCTTCAGCCTTTTAAACGTTCTTTTAAAAGCTTCCAGGTTTCACATCGTGTTGACAGATATTGCATATTCACTGTACAGTCTACTTCACCTCCTCAATCTTACTCAAAAGTAAAGAAATTTGTTTCAGTCATCTTGAGATCCTGCTGCAAACTGGAGAGCATAAGCCATTTGCATGAAGATGGTTCCTTGATCAACTTCGAGTCTTTGCAGAGTGATTCTCGATGATGTAGCTTGATAACCTGGCTAGATTTTCCCCATCTCCAAGAATAAGGTCTTGCAAGCCCTTCTGCAAAATACAATATTTCTATACCTCCGTCTTTCCTCAACTTCCCTTCGTGTTTTACTTTAATATCTTAACCCAGGCGCTGTACAGGCTGCTATCCCCGACGACTTCATACCATTATGCATCGTTTATGCTACATTTCTTTACCCCATCTACATGTATTACCTGTACAATATTGCCATCCACCAGCCATCCATACGTCATCTACATGTATTACCTGTTCAATATTGCCATCCACCAGCCATCCATACGTCATCTACATGTATTACCTGTACAATATTGCCATCCACCAGCCATCCATACGTCATCTACATGTATTACCTGTACAATATTGCCATCCACCAGCCATCCATACGTCATCTACATGTGTTACCTGCACAATATTGCCATCCACCAGCCATCCATGCGTCATCTACATTTCTTAATTGAAACTTCCTATATTTCATCAGGCTTTAACGTATACATCCGCTTGGAACTTTACATTTGAAAAATGGTTATATATTTACTTTCATATTCATACTTTTACATTCTCTCTCATATTCCGATACCGATGAGGATAGCTGTTCGTGACCTGAAGTAATTATCTATCCGCAATAACCTATCTAATCTGCTCTGATCTGTGCCTCATCAACCTTTCCACTTAATGCTTTCGATCTCAACCTTACTCCATCATCTCCATTCTTCACCTCCATCAGTCACATATATCCTTATCTCATAAACCACTCCCCTTACCAAACGTCATTAGAAGTGACATATACCAGGACTACCCATCATTCTACAAGTAGCTTGGCATGGAAGAAGTTAACATTTTGTTGGCAGGTTGGTAGACGTGAAATAACAAGCTGAACTAACGACTATGTTGTTATGAACTTAGCATGGCTGAACCAACCCCTCGTCGCTTGTACCTCGACAAGGGTGAGACACTAATGGACGAAAGATATTCTGCTTGTAAACTGACAGTTACGAACTAAGAGATGTTCTGTTCATGAACGTAGAATAACAAGGTGATATTAGGCTCGTAGTGTGTGAGGAAAGATCGTGTGTTGCATGTAAATTGATGATTGATTTATGATAAATGTTAATCCTACCATCAATGTGTCAATGATTCATCCATGATTGATATTAGAGTGAAATTATCTTTTACAGTACTGTGTCAAAAGTAAAGTTTGTCAGCCAAGACTATTAAGTGTTGGTATTACCATGAGCATGTAGCATGACGGATGACCAGTTAACCCGTAGTAAGCAGCGACAGTCCTTGTAATGTTATAAGTTTAACAAGAGAGTAAAATTCACAACCATCTTGGTAGTATGGAAAGTAATACAATAGTCAGTGGTAACACAGATGCAAGAACCTCTGTTCTGTAGCGAGGTACAAGTATCATTGGCTGGTAAACAGTAGGACGGTTAGCCATGTTTTATGAGTGAGGAGAAAAGAGATACGATTGCCTGGGTGGAGACGAGACGAGCGCAATTGTTTTGACGGAAGCGTGACGGATACAGGAAAAATTTTGCTTGTAGCCAGACAGAGACACGACTGTTTGGTGGCAGCGAGACAGAGACACGTCCGGTCTACCAGTTACGAGACAGAGACACGACAATTTGACTAGTGGTGAGACAGAGACAAAGTGACGACTCATCCGCCAGTATCGGGAGAGAGCCAAGCATGACCACGGAATAAACTCACGATTAATCAAGGGAGTGCGGCCGCGTGCCGTATCTCCCGGTATTATTCAGGGCGGCGCGAGGTTCATCTAAGCCCAGGATATTGTGGATCGGCCCCGCCATAACCCCCGTGATAATGTTTGTGTTCCGCCCGACCCACACTGCTAATTGGTATCGATAACCAGGCCCACCACCGCCGCCACCAAGACCCTCCTCCTGGACGGCCACCACCACCACCAACATCAAGCGGCGACGTGGCCAGCGCAGGGAGATGGCAGGGAGATGGCAGGGAGATGGCAGGGGTAAGGGAGGGGAGAATGATAAAAGCGGCAGGCGAGGATAGACTACGGTAAGATAACCAACATGACCAACAGGATCCCTCACAGTCACCACTGTGCAAAGGACAAGTCGAGCTGAGGGAGAGGGTGGGAGATATGTAGGGGGCAGCTCAGGATGAGACGAATCAACACAGTGATATGAGCGAGAACGACCAGGGTTACATAAGCTTACCACGGTACTGAGATGCTACTCTGGTGGTGTGAGAAACAAGGAGAGAGAGAGAGAGAGAGAGAGAGAGAGAGAGAGAGAGAGAGAGAGAGAGAGAGAGAGAGAGAGAGAGAGAGAGAGAGAGAGAGAGAGAGAGAGAGAGAGAGAGAGAGAGAATGTGACAGACAAATCCATGGAAGGAGCACAAGAGAAAGTGATCAAAAAGAGACTTGAATTTTAGAGAAGGGAATAACGAGGCCAAGAGCCTCCACTCTTGCGGTCAAAGACACACAGGCAGGGGAGGGGAGAGAGGACTTGATAAGAGGTATGAGCAGGAGGAAGAAAACAGGAACGAGGGAGAGAACATCGGATGTGGAAGAGATGGAAGGGTAGAGAGGGGAAAGTGATAAACCGTCTCGCTGATTCTGTCAAAAACTTGTATCGGAATAGAAGGGAAAGAGGAAAGGATACGAAAGAAAATAAAGTTATTAAATGATGATCGAAACTAGCTTCTCAGAGGAGACGGCTGATGGGTTATGATACAGCTCTGGTCTGTTTCCACGCCCCGCAGTTCTTGCAGCTTCAAATGTGCAACTAAGATCATGAAACTTGCAATATATCGGTACAAGAGAAACTGTACATGGTCAGATTCCAGTCTTTATCAAAAGACGTGTTCTCATGGCTCGTGATTCATAGACTGCGGATGATTGCTGTGATACTGGGGCTACGCTTCGAGGAAATTACACATTTTTTTTTTTTTCTCTTACATTGAAGGCTCCAGTCACTAACTAAAGTCCACATCAAGGCCGGGCCTTAATTGGGATGTAGATAGGTTAATGAAAGGGAAAAAGAAGAAACAAAGGAAAGTATTTGCGAGTTTCGGAGGACCGGGCCATAATTCTTGGGAAAGACATGAGAGGGTCGAGAGTTCCAAAGCTTGGAAAAGAAACAGTTATCAAAACGGCCCACCTTTGAGTTACCAGCGGTGACACAGCTTGCCGAGTATTGCGTGGTTTACCTAGTGGTAGGGGCACACAAGCAGCCTGTTCTAGTGAACAAAGCGATACCTATAGAAGAGGGAAAATGAACCAACATTGCGGTGTAGTGCAAGTGGGGCAAGTTTTGAAATCATCCTGGGAATGCTGATAAGTCGGACCGTATTTGACTCAACTCTGTTAGGTAAGTTTACCCAAGGAAAGTCAGAAAAGAATTATATGTAAGTTATTCCAGTCAGCTTGGTTAAGTTGCAAATATCTACGTTGAGAAGTTCCTGCTGAAGGGGCAGGTGCCATGCAATTATGAGAGTGTGGTCATATGAACCAATTTGGGGCGAGATTGAGTACGTACTGCGCGAGGGATTAGAGGTGAAAAACAGATCCAGAATATAACGAGAGAGGTCAGGAACACGAGTGGGTTGGGATATAGTTTGGTGTAGTTCATTGGCAATGGAGAACGTGAGGGCTTCAATGCCTCCACCATCAGCACAAGAGAAATTGAAGCATTACCCTGTGGTGACCGTTGACATCCCTCACGTAACGGATATCAGCTTGCTGGTGAGAGCATGTCACGGCCTCGTGGCAAAACTTCAGATATTAGAAGAAATATATATATATAAATGGGGAGGTGATAACAAGTAGCGGTGATGTGAGAAGGAGATGGAATGAGTATTTTGAAGGTTTGTTGAATGTGTCTGATGACAGAGTGGCAGATATAGGGTGTTTTGGTCGAGGTGGTGTGCAAAGTGAGAGGGTTAGGGAAAATGATTTGGTAAACAGAGAAGAGGTAGTAAAAGCTTTGCGGAAGATGAAAGCCGGCAAGGCAGCAGGTTTGGATGGTATTGCAGTGGAATTTATTAAGAAAGGGGGTGACTGTATTGTTGACTGGTTGGTAAGGTTATTTAATGTATGTATGACTCATGGTGAGGTGCCTGAGGATTGGCGGAATGCGTGCATAGTGCCATTGTACAAAGGCAAAGGGGATAAGAGTGAGTGCTCAAATTACAGAGGTATAAGTTTGTTGAGTATTCCTGGTAAATTATATGGGAGGGTATTGATTGAGAGGGTGAAGGCATGTACAGAGCATCAGATTGGGGAAGAGCAGTGCGGTTTCAGAAGTGGTAGAGGATGTGTGGATCAGGTGTTTGCTTTGAAGAATGTATGTGAGAAATACTTAGAAAAGCAAATGGATTTGTATGTAGCATTTATGGATCTGGAGAAGGCATATGATAGAGTTGATAGAGATGCTCTGTGGAAGGTATTAAGAATATATGGTGTGGGAGGCAAGTTGTTAGAAGCAGTGAAAAGTTTTTATCGAGGATGTAAGGCATGTGTACGTGTAGGAAGAGAGGAAAGTGATTGGTTCTCAGTGAATGTAGGTTTGCGGCAGGGGTGTGTGATGTCTCCATGGTTGTTTAATTTGTTTATGGATGGGGTTGTAAGGGAGGTAAATGCAAGAGTCCTGGAAAGAGGGGCAAGTATGAAGTCTGTTGGGGATGAGAGAGCTTGGGAAGTGAGTCAGTTGTTGTTCGCTGATGATACAGCGCTGGTGGCTGATTCATGTGAGAAACTGCAGAAGCTGGTGACTGAGTTTGGTAAAGTGTGTGGAAGAAGAAAGTTGAGAGTAAATGTGAATAAGAGCAAGGTTATTAGGTACAGTAGGGGTGAGGGTCAAGTCAATTGGGAGGTGAGTTTGAATGGAGAAAAACTGGAGGAAGTGAAGTGTTTTAGATATCTGGGAGTGGATCTGTCAGCGGATGGAACCATGGAAGCGGAAGTGGATCATAGGGTGGGGGAGGGGGCGAAAATTTTGGGAGCCTTGAAAAATGTGTGGAAGTCGAGAACACTATCTCGGAAAGCAAAAATGGGTATGTTTGAGGGAATAGTGGTTCCAACAATGTTGTATGGTTGCGAGGCGTGGGCTATGGATAGAGATGTGCGCAGGAGGATGGATGTGCTGGAAATGAGATGTTTGAGGACAATGTGTGGTGTGAGGTGGTTTGATCGAGTAAGTAACGTAAGGGTAAGAGAGATGTGTGGAAATAAAAAGAGCGTGGTTGAGAGAGCAGAAGAGGGTGTTTTGAAATGGTTTGGGCACATGGAGAGAATGAGTGAGGAGAGATTGACCAAGAGGATATATGTGTCGGAGGTGGAGGGAACAAGGAGAAGAGGGAGACCAAATTGGAGGTGGAAAGATGGAGTGAAAAAGATTTTGTGTGATCGGGGCCTGAACATGCAGGAGGGTGAAAGGAGGGCAAGAAATAGAGTGAATTGGAGTCATGTGGTATACAGGGGTTGACGTGCTGTCAGTGGATTGAAGCAAGGCATGTGAAGCGTCTGGGGTAAACCATGGAAAGCTGTGTAGGTATGTATATTTGCGTGTGTGGACGTGTGTATGTACATGTGTATGGGGGGGGGGTTGGGCCATTTCTTTAGTCTGTTTCCTTGCGCTACCTCGCAAACGCGGGAGACGGCGACAAAGTATAAAAAAAAAAAAAAAAAAAAAAAAAAATATATATATATATATATATATATATATATATATATGTATATATATATATATATATATATATATATATATATATATATATATATATATATATATATATGATTTACAGTATTAGAAGAACAATAGGCGAAACTATGGAAAAGCGTGGCAGTATTTGGAAGACAGACCTTGAGCCACATAACATCAAAGTTTGGGGACTCAAGTTCCTCGAGGTGTGCAACAGGTGTGTTAATGTTGGAATAAACACACACACACACACACACACACACCACCTCTGAACTGGAATCGTTAGTGGAGATTATAGATGGATATGAGAAAGGTGAGAACACGATTAGATATTTGGGTCTCAGATAGAAATTAGATATTAGGAGGGGCACTAGACAGATGATGCTCAACAGAAGAGAGTTGCTCGAGAGACCACGAATGTTAGTGTAGTGGAGCGAGGAAGAGGAACGTCTCTATCAGAGAAGGAAGGATCTTGGGAGGGGCCGGTACTTCTACTGCCTGAGTCCTCCCTCTCACTGGCAGCAGTCAGGTGGGAGCCCGGAGATTCTTAGCGCTCCATGATGCTGGGAACGAAGGACTATAACTTGGTGTAATCTGTTATCATTACATTTGAAAATGATTGTGCAGACAGGAGATGCCAGGAAAACTTTTGCGAAGTAAGTAAGTGAGGTTTGAGTAGATGTATGGCGCTTGTAAGGAGATGGCGGGAGTAGCCAGGTAGTCTTGTTCTGATGAGACAGAGAGTAAGACCAGCAATCCTAACATGGAGGATGTAAGATGGTGCCGGACATCACTTTAACATTTCTGAGTCAAGACGGTAGTACCGGCCTGGGCGGCTACTGTCAACAGCCTAGTAGTGTTGACTTCATAAAAGTATTAGTGAACACTTTACAGTTTCAAGGTAATAAGACGCCGAAGAACAGACACTTTAGTTCAAGTAATGAGGAAGAACGTTCAATAGTGTTATAAACATACGAGATCTATTTTGAAGACTGTTTTTCTCTTTTATCCTTAAATTGTGTGGAAAGTAAAGTTAAATTGTACTTTAAACAAACAGTTTAACTAAGTACTAACCTATCGAAATATTGCAATTCAGCCCCGTAAGAAAATAAATACATGAAGGAGCTCTTTATTTTCTGTCTTCAACATATGACCAGATGACTGCACGCTGTATACTGCCACTTTCGTTATAACCGCTTCATCCTCACTCACTCGATATGTGTCACATTAAGACATAACTTCCTCCGTAAACTCAGACTTGGACAAGATATCCCATAGAGCTGACACAAGCTAGTTATGTTGAACGCCTCGACAACAAAATATCTACCTATCTCTCCTACCAGGACCTCCACAACTTTCTATTTATTTAGATTGATTCGTTACCCCAGCAATGAACTCAGTAAAGATACTTGGCATCATTGTATGTGTGTGTAAGAGAGAGAGAGAGAGAGAGAGAGAGAGAGAGAGAGAGAGAGAGAGAGAGAGAGAGAGAGAGAGAGAGAGAGAGAGAGAGAGAGAGAGAGAGAGAGAGAGAGAGAGAGAGAGAGAGAGAGAGAGAGAGAGAGAATGTCACCTACATGTTTGTCATGTGTATGTGACAAACATATGTGATGGAGACGTAAAGCAGATAGTGATAAAGGGCCTGGGGGAGGTCCAGGCAACATGACTAGACTGTCCACAAGAAACTGTCAGTTGAGGAGAGGCTGGTGGACACATCGCCCAGGAGTGAGGAGGACAACACACCACCAACATGAGACGAGGTAACGGGACTGGTGATTGTAGGGGGTGACAAGAGAGGAAGAGGGAGACATAAGAAGGGAGTAACGAACCAGGAGAGAAAGTGGAATATCGAGGAAGGAAAAAAAGAGAAAGAACGTGAAAGGGTAGCTGAATAAGAATAACGGGGTGGGAGATAATAGGCGAGGATAATAAGACGGAGCGAGCAGGGAGGGGAGACGAGCTGAGGGATCAGAAAGGGAGGAACAGCTGACTCAGGAGAGGGGAAACTGAGGCTAAAGGAAAGATAAAGATGGGGACGATGCTGGTGAGGGAAACAACGCTCTGACTGGCAGCAACGTTGCACGGGGAGGGGGAGAAGGAAGGAAGGAAGGAAGGGATATCTGTAAAGAATGTAACTACGAAATATTCGACCAATAACTGGAGCAGCTAACGTTATACCATAGTTATGGCTGCCATCATAGAGAGGCGTCCAGGTGAACAGCCCACACGATACATCCCGAAAGAAGTACAACTGCCAAGCCACATGGACGTTATACAAGCCTTTGCAGCTCAGTGGTTAGCAAAGCAAACGACCAATCTCATGGGCCCGGGTTTGAGCCCCCGACAGGGTAGCCGGTTCATAGCCAATTCGTCACTACAGTTGTTACATCTGGTATTTGACATGTGGTTCTCATACTATATGTGTGTCAGTCATCCATCAGGTTCTTTGACACCTTCGGTTCAAACAGATCTTGTTTCCTTATTTTCATATCGATTTTACTTTATCTCAATAAGTCTTTACATCTCCTCAACGTTCTTCCTAATTCTATCTTTTTTTCATTCACACAACTGATGTCTTGGTTCCCTCCCATTTCTGCTCAAATTCTAACACCCATCAGATGCTGAGATTACTTCCCTCCTACTTTCCTATTCTACGACATTCTGGTCAACTTCTGCTCCTGGTTTTGGTATGTTTCTTTAGCTGTGTCATTATCTCGGCCGAACATTTGCATTCTACCCAAGAATAACCATTCATTTTCTGTGGTCTTCGTTGTCAATACCTCTCTCGTTTCCTTTTAATGGTCTTTTAGATATCCCCATTTCTTTTCCCCATTGCGTTTGCTTTCATCATTTCTCTGCCAAATGTTGCCTCAGCATCTTGCATGATACGTGTGACGCAAATAGAGTAACAAATAATCAGCGAGTCACGAATTCGCAGAGGAAAACAAAAACGGAAACAAGAGATACAGTATCGGAAAAGACTACATTAGTTAATCTCACCACAAGGTATAAGGAATGCGAGGGAAGTCTTTTTCATGAAATGGCATCTGAGAAATCATGAGTAATGTTAATGCTGTAGCAGGAAGGACAGAGTTAAGAAAATCCGTGCAATCATCAGGGCGAGGACTTGGTGAGGGAATAAGTGGGAGACTAGAAGAAGCTCACTTCACAGCTGCAGAGGTCGGAGAAATTGGAGAATAATGAAAGAGTGAGAGAGGCGGGCAGGGACCTCCTGACACGGGTAAGTGCTTTTCCCTCACTCTGGTGTTGCTTGAACTCTGCTGTGACTCCTGCCTTGCCATCATCCTGCTCTGCCTCCACACTCTTCCTGCTGACACGTCAAGCAACATCGCCGCAAACCAGCACTAAATCATGTAGGATTTCCACATCCTTATATCATGACCACATTACGCACCAACTCTACTCTCTCATATCATTATCACATACACTGCCATCAATCGCCCACATCAACACCACATCAGTACCACCACCTGTGACTTGGGAGAGGGAAAGAAGTGCTTGGAAGCAAGCACCCTTTAGACTCGGTCAAGTTTGTCTTTTCTTCTATATCATTAAGACTAAGTTACTAAGCTACTGGCTTTGGCTTCATATCTGTTTCCTTACATTTGATTTTCACTGTATCTCGTATATCTTTTCATCTCGTGTCCTCATCTCGTGTCCTCACACTTAATTTTCAATACGACTTTTAATGTATGTGTGTGTGTGTGTGTGTGTGTGTGTGTGTGTGTGTGTGCGTGTGTGGCTAGTTATTTATCCTCACTTTCCTTTTATCAAATGACTAAGAATTTCCATTTATGATGGCAGACCAAAATAAATGGTACTTACTTTTTTGTACACTTAAAAGGACTTCCATCTCGAAGGAAGGAAGAGGAGCTGCTGTGGTGGAATGAGGAATTGGGGAGAGAGGGAGACAGGGAGGGGCACCCAGCACAGTAGGTAATGAGGGGAGGGGGTGATGGGGGTGGGGGGGGGGGAGGTGCGGGGGGGGGGGGGGGGGTAAACGGCAACAGTGAAAGTCTGGCGTCAGGTCCACAGATGCTGTCTGTCTGTCTGGACCAGATCGATATTACCACATCCTTATGAGAAGACTCTCATTACCCTGACCATACACACACACACACATACACACACACATGAACAAGCATATATCCATACACATATATGCACATATTGTGATCCTTTCCAATATATATTGGAAAGGATCACAATTTTGCGCGTGATCAAGATATTTATATGAGTCCGCGGGGAAATGAAACATATATATATATATATATATATATATATATATATATATATATATATATATATATATATATATATATATATATATATATATATATATATATATATATATGTATGAATACGTTTATAATCACGGTAGTGGAATGGCAGTGACAGATGTGAAGGGTGGGGCCATGTCAGTCACCCCCCCGTCGTTGTCTCCACCTTAACTGGTTACATCACTACCCCTTCCCCCCCTCCCTTCCCCCACACACTCCCCTAAACTGACCCTATCAAAGTGGCTCCCTTCAGCTGACCCCTGGTGATCTCTACCCCAAGTAATCCTTTCCCAGCCTCCCCCTCACCACTGCCAACATCTGCCGGGAACACCTTCTGCTTTGGTATATTCTGGTATGACATTATACACTTAGCTCACCAGAGGGGAAGGTTGATGCAATATAACCAGCCATCCACAAGGTTATATTTCATCATCACGTGTCGAACTAAGAAAGAATTAGCAGCTTTCATTCCGTCATGATAAACATGATTAACATTAATCATAGAACAATATCGTGTAGGAAGCAGTGCTACTTACTGTAGGCCTTCACAACCCTCACTTGACCACATCTTCAACACGAATTAACAGGCTACAATAGAAGCAGAGACCTGGTCGTCAGAAGACGAGGGTCCTTGCCTGGTACAAAGCAGGAGAATCTGACAACAACATCACATAACAAGAACTTCTACAGTCCTTCTGCTGGTCAGAACACGACCAGAGGTGATGGCGTGATCACGGACGGCTCCCCACACTACACATGTACGTAGGTGAAGATGAATACTTGGTGCACCAGTCTTGAAGTACGGCAGATGACCAAGGTATGTTTATCCTCCTTCACTGGAGAAAATTTATGTACTTTGTAAACTATGTTAATGATTCTTTAGAGTGGCCACTGTGCCCTCAGCTGGCATCGTCATTTTGATGACTTTCTTGTGCTAATGAGAGTGACAACAATTACTTTTGTCATTAGGAAAATTGTGGTACAATTATATTTGGTGAGAACTATGAATATGGTCATGATCATAATAGTGCTATTGATTATGAGGACGATAATGATGGTGGCGAGAGCCGACTCACAGAGGGAACAAGGAACCAGACCAGAGAGTAAAATCTGCCTCACCAGTAATGTTAATGTGAAAGGATTCTTTCCGAAATTCACATCACTTTTACTGCTTTACAAACGTTTTCTCACCTTCCAGCTGCTCATTCCGTGAGGATTACTACAAATAGGTAAACTGAGGTAATTTTCTGGACTTGCCGAGCCTTGCCTGGAATACAAATTGACAATTGTGGAGAGTATTATTGTTTCTGTTCAAGTAAATGTACGATCCATCCAGCCTCTGGTGGGTCGATATTTATGACTGATGACATCTTACCTCCTCTTACAACTGGATTATGGTCGTTTATGGCCCATGAAAAAAGCTTCTTTCGCCGAGAAAAACACTCAAAGTGTCTCTTCTTAACCACTTAACAATATAAGTAAATCAAATCATTTATTGTCATTGAGAACATGTCAGTTGTAATCGTCACTCATATGAAGAAAAACAGAATCCAGAATCTAAAGAAATGAATGTCAGATTATAAAGTCGAAGTGCAGGGTAATGACTTCGTCAGGTGGTTCCTCGACAATGCCAGAAACTGTCTCTTGAGAAGTTTTATCAGAAATGTATTAACAAAATCTCATCTTCTTACAACAACAATTATTGCTTCATAAGAATCCTCGTCTCAAGAGATGATTCGCCTTACATAATTTCCTAGACCTGTATGCTTGCTGGCATGTGTGACCCTGGGACGGAAGTTAACATTCAACAGAAATACAAAGACCTAACTAACTAACTAACTAACTAGACTAACGATAATAACAACGACCTTAAACAGCAAACTGGGTCCTGTAATGAGCTTCTGAAGGATCTGCTCATCTTACTTGAACTCAACCACATCCGAGATTAGACCCGAACCACACAGTACGACACGTACATCTGAATTTCAGGATGAAATCTTGCAGTAAGACCCGCACACCTGGAGAACAGACTGGCTGATGACTGGGGACTAAGCCAGGCTTAGATCTGGTGAATCTTTAACAGCATTGCATTAGGATCCTCATGTTCGACGTTAGTACATTTAGGTTTGCGATGTGACACTCTAGTTTGCTCTTAATCGATAATCTGATATTGACAACCCAATCATTAAAATGACAATGCAGTCACTAAATTTGGGTTGTCAGCGTCCCTATGCCGGGAACTCAATAGTCCTAGTCGCTAATCTGGGACCACCCTTGCCTTTCTCGAAGCCCCAAATGGCCCGAGAGTACGAAGCTGGGGTCTCTCGGGTCTCCATTACGGTGAATATTAGCTGTGTACATAATTGATGAGCAGATGTGTGCACTATGTGATGTGTACGCTACAGGATGTGTACACTGCGGGATACTCTGTGTCTGTATGTGAGGGGAAAGGATTAGCCGGTGCACACGCGCGCTCACACGTACACTACAAGTGGTGTGTACACAGAGGGAGAGGGGATGAGAGAGGCTCGGCTGGGGCAGTGAGGGGTGGAAGGTATGAGAGGGGGAGCAGACGGGGCGGGGACAGCGAGGGAAGGGGTACGTGGGAGGGGGTTGGAAAAGTGCAGGGAGGGGGGTAGGGGGAAAGTTGAGATTGAAATGACAAGAAGGAGAGAGAGAGAGAGAGAGAGAGAGAGAGAGAGAGAGAGAGAGAGAGAGAGAGAGAGAGAGAGAGAGAGAGAGAGAGAGAGAGAGAGAGAGAGAGAGGGAGATGGTAGCCACGACAGAGTGAGATTGCACGAGGAGGAAGTGTAGAAAAGCTCTTGGAAGACAGAGACTGAGAAGTACAAGACAACTGAGGGGTGTAGGGTAAGGAGGAGGGAATGGTTAGGGAGAAAATTGTGAAAATAAGGGAAAAGGAAAAGAGTAAGGAAGAGGGAAGAAAATGGGAAGGTGGAGGTAAGAGAGACAGTCTAAAGGGTAAGGGGTAGGCAGGGTTAAGGGTGAGCAGGAGAGAGTAAATGGTAGTGTAAAGAACTGTCAGGGGTAAATGTAAGGGTAAAGGGTTTGGGAGGGAGGACACGGTAGGATAAAGTGGTAAATGGCAGAGAGGAAGGTATGGAGAGGAAACAAGATAGGCGAGAGAGGTAGTATTGTAGTGGAGGGCAGGGGAGAGCGGGGTAGAAGTTGGGGAGGAGGGGGAGAATGACCTGTGTGTAGGGGGACTAATGCAACAAGTTACTATGTGTAGTGACAGCACCAGGTACCCACCACCACCAGCCCGCCGGTGGCCTCTGGTGCACACTACACTCGCCACGAGCCTTCAGAATACACCCACAACACACGCGTCTGTAGGCACACCCGCGGTGTATTCTGCTCAATCTTGCCCTCACTTTTGTTGTGGTTATCTAGGTAACACAAGCAACATAACCACCTCAAGATTCCAGGCCTTGAAGTGATGGTTGTCGCCTCTCAGTGTAAAAGATCATTATGATCATGAAGGAATCAGTATCCTTGACCTATGAGGAACCCTGTGATGCGTAATGTGCTATAAAACGTATTGAGGATCATCTATGTTTACACACAAATGTGTGAAAGTGAGAGTGACCTTGTGAGAGCGAGGTGATATTCAGGAACGATCCCTCTGGATGTTAAGAGGAAAAGGGAGAGCGGCGTGGGTATGTAGGCATGGCTGCTGCCACCCTCGCCGTGTGTGTGGGAGGATATGTTACTGTGGGTGGTGTTGTGAGTGTTCTTGTGGCCTTAAGAGTGAATGGGAGTGATGGCATTGGTGAAGGTGTGGATGTAGGGGTTATCGGGTAGGGTACACCCGGTGCGTGGCTGTGGATACTGAAGGTGTCGGCCTGAGGTATAGATGTGGGCGTGAGCGTTTTCACTGTACAGGCAGGAGCATGGGCGAGTGTGTTGGTTGCGGAGGACGTTAGTATGGGAGATAGTTGGGGCTTGGTGGGGGAGTGGTTCAAGTCGTCAGCAGTCATTAGGGCTTCGTCACGGGTGTCAGGACTTGTCAGTTCAATCAGGGTGACCTCCTGACTCAACCCCGCCCCTGACCGGCCTCCTGTCACTCTCCGCTCCTCCCGCACCTCGATCCGTCATGCTCATGACACGCATGTGTTATAGCCATTTGCTTGTGTCGCTATACAAATGGTATCACGTTAGGTCTCACTGACGATGGTCGGTAGTTAATATCCAGTTTAAGTCATGACTGTGTCAGTGATAGGTTCATCATGAACACAATTCCTGTGTTTACAGGAGGGTGACGCAAGCACAGAACTCATGAGGCGGTCGACTGTTGAGCATCGTCTTCAAGGTTTTCGGTCTTGACGACCGAACCCAAGAGGTCGAATCATAGCTAAAGAAACAGACAAAAGCAGAAAAATGCAAGAATCAAGTAAAGATAAAACAGAGAAATTCCGTGCACTGTGGTGAGTGACTGTCAGCGTCAGGGAAGTGTTGGCGAGACCAGTCATACTTGCTGAGTGTTGACATTTTTCTCACGTTTTCGTTAGACCCACCTGACCTCCGGCTATACAGGAAGAATACACTAATTTGTTTCCCAGTGTACCATGACATCAGAAGTGGTGAAGTCTGTCCATTTCTATTAGATGTCATAAGAAAAGTCACTATCTCCTGCTAGTTATCATTTGCATATATCTAACATTCACTCGATATTTGATGTTTTCAAACCTTCCCACACTTTGTTCCTCAGAAATGAGATCTCATAATGAGGTCCATCTCGACGCAACTCAAAGTAATATTAAATGGATGACAATTATGTTCTCCAGGAAGCGGCAGATACAGTGTACCTGAACAACACTTCACTCTCATAACCAGGGAACTTGATGATTAGCTGTGTGGGCTTGAGGCCTATTAAATGTCAGGTCCTTAAGGCCATTCAAGGCAATTGATAATCTTCAATGGGACGACACTAAGTTCACACACGGTCTGGCTACATATATGGCCTGTGGGAACTTTACATTGATCTGGTCAGAGGTACAGGAATTTCTTCTAAGGAACAAACTGAAAAATAAAGAAAATGTTTAGAAAAATGAAGAATTCTGGATCATAAATGGAACATAGTAAAGGTCAGAAGCAGGTGGGTGTCTATCCGCCTGAGATCTTTCTTCAGGTATTTATCAACAGATGATTATTCCAGATACATTAAATGTTTGATCTGTAGAGCAAAAATAGTATACATCTTTCAAACTAAAGACTATCGGCTGCTGAATGATTAATATGCCAGTTTATATTTTCAAACAAGTTTAACGTTACCTAAATAATAGAAAAAGCTTTTAGGAATCAATATTATTCCAAACAAGGATGATATGGCTATCGTATGGCACTAAAACTTCAATAGAGTAAAGACCGATGCAGATTAAAGAACTGAAAATAGAATATAATCTGTCTGCTGAGATGCAGTAGTTTAGTGGTAACGATTGAGGTAACTATAAAGGGGAAAAATGCAGCTTTAGAAGGGGAGACTTAACAAATGGGTAGTATGTTGTGAGGGTTAGCTAAACACTGCTGGTGAGATACTGAAAGTAGTAACTGTTGAGGAAATGGAAAAGTATATTACCAGTTTAACGTAGCACACGCACTGGGCAAATATCTTTCTAGATATGCCGGGTCCTCCTTCACCACTTGTATCATCCATAAACTATTTTCTTTTCGATCTTTATCTTCTGAGCGGCAGAATGGTGGCTCAAACCGAAGAATGACATTTGAGAGGAAGACAATGTACTGCTGAGGATTGCCTGTCACTAGTGAGAATGATCACATGACACCCGTGTACTTCAGGCGTGTACAGGAGGCATTGCAAGCGTCTAGCAGCTCTACACGCTTCACAACTCGCTGCTCTCTCATATCTTTCCCAATGTTTGCTGAAACATTCATAACACTAAAGTTATGAATAAAAAAGAGGAAGTTAATCTTCACTACAAGGAATATTCTCATTCCTCCCTGTTGTATTATCCTGACTGCTCGACACAATTAAGGTTATCAGTTTCCCCATGATGAGGCTATATAGCATGCTTCGTAGCTTATTTATATAAACCATGAAGAAGTTCCAGGTTGACCACCCAGCTGGCTGGTGAGGTGAGGGGTCACCTGGGGGAACACAGCTCACGATAATACACACTCGTTTGTTACTCCTCACGTCACGCTGCCCACGTCGAGGCGTACCTTAAAATTCATGAGAACTGGTCACTGTAACTTGACAGCCACACTAACACTAGCACGTACTGGATGGAACACTCACTACAAGAAGAAGGATAAACGTTGTTTTAAATGCCATGTCCAACATTTCAGCATTGTAGGACATTAACTGAACGCTCGTAATGACCTTAAAAGATACACACCATTTTATATAAACTGTTATAGAAGTATCTCACAAAGGCATGTTCATGCGAGGCATTTAATCATTCGGTGATTCATTAGAGAACATCATAACAAGTAAAGCAAGGTGATGATTATCTACATATGTTAAAGGATAAATAATGATACAACAATAAACGTATACGAACAGACTAAGGTGATTGCAAGGTACACCCTCCCCATACAGCTGCTGCAGCAGGTAGGCCACCGCCACTCCGGCTTTAGTAAATGTCCTGAGGAACTGGATGATGCAGAGGTCAGGTCAGCCAGGTAGGATCAGGTTTGGGGTGCCGTTTTCCTGTATAAACTTGTACATAGGGCTGGCCTGTGTCGGTCTACTGTGCTACACAAACGCTCCTTAAGGATTAGTGGCATTAGCTGTGGCAAGATAGTCGTCATTCACTGACTTTTACTATACTTGGGAAGCACAAAGATGGTGATAAAGATATATAGATAGATATAGATATCATTGGTTATCAAAACACGAAACGATGTTGTTAAACACGATTACAGTGTATGATTACTGGAGCAGATGGCAAGATTATATCATACAAACTGTCGTTAAAGCCAGGCACTTAGTATATAAACTGTCGTTAGAACCAGTCACATGGTGTGTTATGTGTAGTCAGAGCCGGTCATCATAGCATACAAACTATCGTCAGACCCAGTCATCATCAAGACAAACATTTCATCAATGAAGGTTTTAGACCATTATGATCTGAAATGATCAGATCACCTCGTCTCTGTTAGCGTGATCCCAATCTCTCAGGTGCGTCATTATGAAGATACTCAGCAGTAGGGGGGGAGGGACGGTAATTATCAGACGCTGTGAAGACCAGCAAGAGACGGCCATTAGTCCAGCCATTGTCAGCCACGAGAGGGACAACTACTATAACCAGAGTTAGGTTGGGAGTGTGCCAACCTCTCCCTGATTTATGGAGCGAGAGATCTTTCCTCCACCACCTTGGACATCCTTCCATACCGCCCTCTCCAACGTGTCCCTCATCTCCAGCATTTCCAACGTGTTCCTCACCTCCAGCATGTAGCCCAACACTCTGGTGTGTTGTAGGGTGTGTGTGTGTGTGTGTGTGTGTATGTGTGTGTGTGTGTGTGTGTGTGTGTGTGTGTGTGTGTGTGTGTGTGTGGGGAGGTTTCATGATGTGAGCAGTCGCGAGTCTGGTTGATATACGCTGTCTGAATCCAGTATATCTCGAATGCTTTAGGTAAACATAAAAGTTTTTAATGAGAGGAATTTAAGACTGCGGGAAAGTCATTACAATTGTCATATAATATCACAGTCATAGTTCACCGAGTGATTCATGGTGTCCATATATGGCTTCTGAGGAGGATATCACTGATAAAAGATTTATGAAAATATTCGTAACACAAACTCGCATATACATAGACATTAAGAGACACATACTCTCTTATATACATGGAGACTACAACACACACACAACAGCTGATTATTATTCAAAAGATAAAGAGAAAACGTAAATTCCAAAGTGTTGTCATTCACAAGAGGACTAAGTATTCAGTATGGGCTTGAGGATGAGTGAGATGAGGTTGTATGGTGGGCAGGAGGGTGTGTGTGTGTGTGTGTGTGTGTGTGTGTGTGTGGCTGGCTAGGGAGGGACCCTGGCTGTTATCTGAGCATGCGTGTTCCTGCCAATACCTGCCGCTCGTACATCAGTCTCGTCCTCCCGCCGATACCTGCCTACACACAACACCACGCTTCTTGATTTACATGCCTTTGCCTCTCGGCTATTTTCAGCCTTATTCTCCTGCTCATTAGAGGTTATTGTTCTCTTTGGTGGTGGGAGAGACTATGGGCCTTAAGAATGGGAGTGTTGGGGGTCATAATGGCGTATCTGTGGAGAAATAATGGGAATAAGGGGCGGTGTCAGGTGATACTATTTCCTAGAGGTTTTCCTATTATTCTTGCGATTCCTGGTTGACACTTATGGACCAGGATTTATGCTAGTTGGGCAGCCATAACTGAGGATTTTTGGAGTGTTTGGTCGAGGGTTGGAGAGGATTTATTTCTTTCGCGGAATTTGTCGACACTGGCCAGTTGTACTTAGGAGAATTATTTCCGGTGGAGAGAGATAAAGGCAATAAATGGCTAAATGATTGTGTAATATGTTATCTAAATCATTACAATTATGTCCTTTATCTTTGTTATGTTCATAATGATGTATACGTGAATTTTAGCAACAGTGATAATGATAATGGGAATAGCAATAGCAACAATAATGATAAAAATAATGATGATAATAAGATAATAATAGTAATAATGATAATAATCGTAATAATAATGATAATGATAATAACAATGATAATAATAATTATGATGATAATAATAATGATAATGATGATAATAATAATAATGATAATGATAATAATAATAATAATAATAATAATAATAATAATAATAATAATAATAATAATTAAAAATGATAAAAAATAATAATGATGATGATAATAATAATAATAATGATAATAAAAAATGATAAAATAATAATAATAATGTTTTAATTTATAATAATAATGATAATAAAAATAAAAATAATAAAAAGAAAAATAATAATATTTTGATTAAAAATAATAAAAATATAATTAAATAATTATAATAACAATATTAATAAAATAATATAAAAATAATAATAAAAATATAATAATAATGAAAAAAAATAATAATAATAAAATATAATAATAATAATATTGAAAAAACAAGTAATAATAATAAAAAAAATAATAAAATATAAAAATAATAAAAATAAAAATAAAAATAAAAATAAGATTAAAAAAATAAAAATGATAATAATAATAAAAATATAATAATAATAATAAAAATTTTAAAATTAATAATAAATAATAATAAAATAATGAAAAATTAAAAATAAAAATAATAATAATAAAAATAAAAATAAAAATAATAATAATGATTATTAATAAATAATGAAATAATAATGATAAAGATAATAACAAATAATAATAATGAAAATAATAAAATGTAATTAATAAAAATAAATAATAATAAAAATATTAAAATAAAAATAATAATAAAAATAATAATAATAAAAATGAAAAAAATGATAATAATAATGATAAATAATAAAATAAAAATAATAATAATAATAATAATTAATAAAAATAATAATTTTAAAAATAATAATAAAATAAAAAATAATAATAATGATTATAAAACAAAGATAATAATAATAAATAAAAATAATAATAAAATAATAATAAAAATAAAAATAATAATAATAAAAATAAAAATAATAATTTTTATATAATTTAAAAATAATAAAAATAAAAATCAAAAAAAATAAGTAATAAAAATAAAATAAAAATAATAATAATAAATATAATAAAAATAATAAAAATAAAATAAAAATAATAATGATAAGAAAAAATAATAATAAAAAATAATAAAAAATAATAATAATGAAAAATTTAAAAAAAATAATAAAATTTAAAAATTTAAAAATAAAAATAATAAGAAAAATTTAAAAATAATAATAAAATAATAAAATAAAAATAATTAATAATAATTTAAAAAAATAATAATAAAAATAAAAATAAAAATAAAAATAATAATAAAAATAAAAATAATAATAAAAATAAAAATAACAATTTAAAAATAATAATAATAATAATAAGAAAAATAATAAAAATAATAAAAATAAAAATAAAAATAATAATATAATGATAATAAAATAATAATTATAATGATAATAAAATAAAAATAAAATAATGATAAGAAAAATAAAAGGTAATAATAATAAAAAAATAATAAAAATAATTTAAAAATAATAAAAATAAAATAAAAATAATAATTAAAAATAAAAATAAAATAAAAATAATAATATTTATATAATAATAATAATAAAAAGAAAAATAAAATAAAAATAATAATAAAAATAAAAATAAAAAAAGATAATAAAAATATTTAAAATTAACAATAAAATAAAAATTTTAAATGATAAAAAAGGGTAATAATAATTAAAAATAAAAATAATAATAATAAGAAAAATAAAATAATAAAAATGATAAGAAATAATAAAAATAATAAAAATAAAAAATAATAAAAATAAAAAAAATAAAATGATAATAATAATGCTATTGTCGGTTCTGCTACTCGTCTTTTTCTGGCCCTAATCATAATCGTCATTTCTACTCATAACCATCTTTATTCCCCACCATAACAGTAGTCATCTCGTACTCTCTCCATCATCATCATATCATCATCTGTACCCTTGTCCCGCTCGTCATCAAATTTGTCCTGGTGACGACTTTACCATGGCAGTGAGCTGTGGGAATGGAAGACAAGATTCTGTCATGAGAACCACAATGCCAGAACTCTCCTCCCCGAGAGTGTTAGTGTCGAACGTCTACGTCCTTATTACGGCTCCAGCGAAGCTTTGTGTCCTGGAGGTATTAATGATAAGGATCTGTTTGTTGAGGATGATGATCCTAATTTTTTGTTGTGTTTGGACTACAACATCGACGTGCCGAGCTGTGGAGTCAGCAGAACTGTTAGGACAAGTTCTGTGTTGATAAGCATTGCAAGACTCTATGTTCCCTGCATGGTTACCTGTAGACCGTAAGAACTGACGCCACCGGTGAGGCTCTGTGTCCTAGGGAAAATGATGCATTGTTCACGTGGGTTGCCAAATGGTCGATCGAAGACAACTGAAAGGCCGCCGTCTTCCCTCCTGAGATCATGTTCGAAGTGAAGGTCACGTATGAAAAGAAAATTGCAATGCGTTTATCAAATTTTATGTATAAAAAAGATAATGCATAAATCATTGTTTTTCTCTTATGAACGACAGAAAGCGCAAGATTTGCAACCCAGAAAAACATTCTCAGTTAAGAAGGGAAGTTCAGCAGAAAGAAACTACTTAAGTAAACCAACGACGTCTTCCAAACCCAGATGAAGAAAATGTAGTATGTACGAGGCTTGTGTCCACCAGAGGAGGACGAAGTCTCTGGCAAATTCCAGTACCACTAAAGGAAGGAATTGATCCCATTTCTAACCTTAGCACCAGTGAGTCACCCCTACTCCCAGATACCATCGCCATCCTGGCCACTGCTCCTCTGTATCTGTCATTACTTCTCTTGCTCTATTGGTCGCCTTCATCTCAAAATGCCATTAATGCTGTCGTTACCATTTACTCTCGCCCATCCTCCCAATACTGGCTGGTTTAAACCACCGTCAGGCACCACCATTACCATGCGCCTCTCAAAATACCATCACATTTAACCCTGACCCGTCGACCATCCCAAAGGAACCGAATTGCTCCTACACGAAGATACCAATGATTACGTGAACCATCTTGCTATAGTGGGAAAGACTGCTGGATATGAATCTATAACCTTGTGCTCAAATTTTGGTCCTGACGACCGAGGTGCTGAGTCCTTGTGAGGTAGAGACATAGGCTTTGAGTCCCGGGGACGACGCCACCGAGGTTATTTGCTCTGGTAACGTTAACGGTGGATTTCTTTGTCTTAGAAATGACGATGTCGAAGCTTCCTGGTCTAGAAACGATGTGAATCAAGGTTCTGTGCTCTAAAAGAGACGGTACCAAAGCTAATTCTCTAGAAACGAGTACACTTAAGTGTAGAGTCGAGGTCCTAGGAACGAGGATACCAAGATGGTGTGTCCTGGACAGAATGAGAACAGTCAACCACCTGCTTTGAGTAATGTGAATGAATAGGTCATCGTGTTCATGGCCAAGCTAAAGCTTTGGTATTTCCTGTATGAATATTCATTATTACAAAAAGAAAGAAAAATAAGTGGAATATTGATTTCTTTTCAAAGTGGGAGGAAGGGTTGTGGAAGTTACCCTCAGTCAGGACACAAGGTCTCCAAGGAGGTCCCCCGCTATCCCTCCACGACGAGAAGCTGGGTGAGGATTTCTACCACCAGGAGGAACCTCATTTGTAATGTTGAGGTCAACATGGGAAGGAGGTCTCAGGTAGGTCCCTGTATCCTCTGAGACAGTAACTAACTCTGACACCGTCAGGTCGACTCAGGTCTTCACTATTCCTGCCCCCGTCACTCATATCAGCAGAGGTAGGTCATCCTACCTCAAATTATAATCACTTCCAACGTCACCGGTAACTCTGCCCAGTCAACTACCGCAGGGCTAACAGGTCGCCCTCTTCCATCACTAGCATTATTAGTCTTGCCCTAGTTGATTGCTCCGGCGGATGCAGGTCGGCCACAACCACTGCTTGTCCTGCCCTAAGTGATCACCCGGTGGTAGCAGGTCGTCTCTTCTATAACTACCTTTTTTAGCCTTTCCTTGGTCGATTATCCCAGCACTAGAAGGTCCCTCAACCATTACTACCATTCCTAATCCTGCTTTAGTAGATCACCCTAGCAGTAGCAGGTCGTTCTGAGCAACAGATACCATCACTACCATCGTCACCACCCCAGCACCAGCAGGTCGTCCCCGGCCGCAGATGTTATCAGTGGCAGGACCTGTGGCAGCCCCTTATGGAACGCGGCTGAAGGTGGTTGCCAGCTTCATCGTGCTCTTATGTGTATCATATCTACATCTGATGTGGCCAGTGGAGTGACCGTCGGGTGTAGCCCACAGAGGCCGTCTTATCTTGCCTCGTATACAACCATCAAGTCAATAGCGGATTGATTTCATCTCTAAGACGCCCTTTGGTTCATAGGTTTAGCAATGCCAAGGAAGTGTTGATTCCTTGAATATTGCTAAGACACTGGAATCATTGAAGACGACCGTACTTCTCAGGTTTTGGCCAGACGACTGCACGAGACCAGATTATTCACTAAAAGCAGAAGTCGACGTAACCTTTGTCATAAGAGAAAAGGGAAGTGGGGCATTGATCAGTCTGCCCTTACTGATTAAATTGTAAAGCTCGTCTTACATTGTTCCTATCCGGAGGTGGGTAATGAACGGACCAGGCGATGGGGAGGGTTGCAGAAGGTGAGGACAGAGGTGGTGAACTCTGCGGTGGGTGAGGTCTGCCAGGTGTTTGTGTTGTGTTAAGAATGTTAGAGTTAAGGTTACGGGTTATGTTGGGTGGAAGTGGAAGTTGAAGCAAATGAAAATGAAGTTACTGGCGATTGGGAGGGATGGTTGTATGGCTAAGGTGATCTTTGTGGTTGTGGGGTGTTGAGGTAGGAGGAAGTGCCAGCCAGGAGCACCAGAGATTTTCCGGTCGGCACAAAATTTAGTATAACTTCCTGAAGGGAAATTTCTTGTGGATTGAAGGCGTCATTGACTTCCCTGATTATCTATATTTCAACAGACTTTTACAGGTTTCACGGTTCAGGCAGGTTATCCGGCCAAAAATTTGACACATGCATCTTTTGAAATTTTCCTTCTTGATTTTCTGATAATCATAAGAAATTCACACGTTATACAGATATGCAAAGACATAATATAAGCAAAAACTTCTTCAGTCGTTCCCAGTACATTCTGCACCGTTTCCGTGTCGTGAGCCAATAGTTAATATTGCATTTCCTATAACTCGTCTCTGTCTCTCCCACCTGTGGGGTTGGGTACCTCAGCTTTGATAATTATATCCAACAGAAGGTTCGTGTCGCCCTGATCTGACACACGTGATGATGGTCAGGTTATAAGTACATACAACATTTTGTCTTACTTTCCTGCTTCAGGTTTCCCTTTTTTTTGGGTGGGGTGAGGGGTGGAGTGAGGGGTTGGGGGGGGGGTGTCCCACACTGTTTTCCAAAGCAATGGCTAACCAAATTCACTAGGAGAGACCACAGGCTCGAGCGCATAGGTTCGAATCCTGGTTACGACAGTCGGTCCACAGTCAACCCAGCTGTTCATCCATCCCTTGCTTCTCTTACATCCATAACTCTCATGATAATCACCCTATAAACTCTCTCTCTCATTACCCACAACCTTCCACCAGCAACACAACCAGACCACAACCATCTCACAATCACATCGTGATGAGCGTGTGTTCAGACGACCATAAAGGCAGCAGATTACATGAGTACTTAGGGATTTCCATGGCAACTTCTCCTAGTGTCAGGGTTATCAAGTTAATGACTGCCGGCCACCACCAACCCCCGTGAGGGCTGCTACACTGATGACCGCAGGAGCCCTCCTCATCTTCCTTGCAGGGGATGTGGGGTTAACTGGAGAGGGAGGAGGGGTATCATTCTTGGGGGTAGGGAGGTGAGGGATGACGCGGGAGGATGGGATGTCTGGCTAGAATGAGAGGACTGCAGAGGGGTAGTGGATGGGGAGAGTCTGTCTCAGACGATGATGGAAGGGAGTGTTTGCTTAAAATGCCGACGCAAGTCTGACATGATGTGTAGGAGGTGCAGGAGAAGATGGCATCTGGTTAGGGCGGAGGATAGGGGAACGTGCCGTAAGTCATGGAAAGATGGGAGAGTGAAAGAAATATTTGTCTGAAGTGGAGGGAAGTGGGTGAGCGATGCAAGGATGTTTTTAAGGTGGTGGTAAGTACTCTGGAGGGGAGAGTAGTCTCACAAGGATTTTGAGGAGGGAAGTTCTCGTGAATGCTTGGCTGGAAATATCTTACAGATGCAGAGAACACAGAATTTTGCGGGAGTGTTAGAAGGTGAATATCTTGCACAGGTTTCTGGAGAGGGTGTATCAGCAGGGGTCCCTTGAGAGAGACAAGGCTCTGCTTGATAAGGGGGTTCTCTCAGGCGGTGTTTAAGATGAGTTACCAAGTAGGTGGGTGCTCGGGAGGGACACCTTGCAGGAGGTGTTCAGGATGGGCAACTTGCATGGGAAGCTCACCAGGCAACACCTTGCGGTAGATGCCCCAAAGAGGAATACCGCAAAGGGGTCAGGGACAGGGGAGTCCTGTGAAGGATGCTAGGATGGATTATCTTGTCGGACTTGCTTGTGGAAGGGTTATGTGAAACGTGACTGAAGACCTGAGTGGAGATGCGGGCGTTATGTTCTGGGTGAGCCGCTGTGGCAACTGTGTAATCGAGTATATCGTGTTTGTTTTTGCTTCTGTGGTGTCAGGATGCTGTGATGTGATCAGAGAGAGAGAGAGAGAGAGAGAGAGAGAGAGAGAGAGAGAGAGAGAGAGAGAGAGAGAGAGAGAGAGAGAGAGAGAGAGAGAGAGCAAAGGAAGACAAATAAAGCTATAAAAAGAGTCCATAAATAAGTGGTAGAGGGGAGAAAGAACGCGTGACAGCAATAGGACAGGAGTAGGAGCTGGGAGGACACGTCCTGAGGAGGTTGATGATAATACGAGAGGACCAGCTACAGGAGAAGACCCAGAAATGCGTACGTATGGGAGAGGAGGAGACAAAGCGAGAAACGGAATCGAAAGGGACAGAGGAACATGAAAATACAAGGTGTTCAGTGGGAAACGGCAAGATATATTTGAAGTCTAGAAAGAGAGAAATGAGATAAAAGGGAAATATAATGGCAGGAGATGTAGAAAAAAGAAGGACATGTGAAGAGGGAGAATTAAGAGACGTAAAGAGATGTGGGGAACGCAAAGGAAAGATGGAAGCCGAGGAAATCAGAGAAAACAAGAGACAAAAATAAAATGAGGGCGTCAAGGTTCCAGAGATAACTAATACCGCGCCTCTGCCCTGGAATATGGAATGAGGAGGGATGAGGCAAGGGGGGGAGTCGCGTCTGTGCCATAAACCTGATACCATCACCGCCGTCACCATTCACACCATCATCACTCTCGCCAGGATTTACCTCAAGATACTAATCACTATCTTCCTCACTGTCGCCTTTCTCATCACGATAATGATCCTCATCATCTTCAACATCCTAATAATAACCATCGAAATGACCTTCATCTTCATCTTCAATGTCATCATTATCTCCCTTCACTCTTATCATGATCATCTTCACCATTATCACTATTACCATGATCATTTGCATCATTTTCAAAATAAACGCACTCTTCATCATCACTTCTACAATGAGTGTCAACATTGTCATCATTATTACCTCTATCTACATCATCCTAAACATCGAAGCGTATTCATCATCATCATAACTATCATCAATACGTTATCATACATAACTACGTTATAATACTCAAGTCATGGTAACTTTCATCATTCTCACCATAACACATCTTCACCATCATCACTCTCAGTATGATCATATTTCTCACTCTCACTATTAAAAGCATCACAAACCTTCATGTCATTATTAACATTTCCCATATCATAGGAACTTTGTCATCACTCTCACTATATCTATCTTTAGGTGAAAACCACACCATTATCCCCACCGTCATCATCTTCATCAATATTTTCCCTAGTCATCATGTTCATCATCTTCATGTTACCATCATTATCTGAATCATCTTCAATCTGACCATCATCATTTTCAACATTATTAGCCTCATGACCATCACTCAACTATGATCACGCTCACCATCACCATCCTCACCATTTCCACCAATCACCGTCTTGGCCTTGATCACCTTCACCATCACCGTCCTACTCACTTTCAACCTCACCATCAATATTGTTGTGTTCATGATCTGTATCATGATCAGTGTTACCATCATCCTGAGCCTCTCTCAGCTACATCTAGCTTCTTTATGACCAGCTGCACGGTACTGTGTTCCAGTATGGTAGTCTACCTACCTGTGTTCCACCACAGATATGTGCTGCTCATGGTAATCATGATCTGCTGTGACATTATAGCTTGCTTCCTTATGACGTGGTTTGCTTTTATCTTTTCCATCCTGCCTCGGTAAGTTTCCTGCTGTTCTGTATCGTAATGTTTTATCCAGATCATCTCGTCCTTATCCTCCCTGGTATATCGTGATGGCTCCTGCTCTCGTCTGCCATGTATCAACATCTGATTTTTGCCACAAGAAGGAGCAGTGAAAATCGTTATGCTCACACAGGCAGCTCATGTGTGAATCCTTCATCTGGTTCGTGGTCACCATACCTTATATTCTCTTCTGTATTGCTGTCATCAGAGATTAATGATGTAGATCCATTTCAAGTATGATCTTAAAAGTTTCTGGTCTCCAACACCTGCGTTAGGTGATGAAAGATCAAGTCAATCGGTTCAGTAATGACTCGGAGCCAAGACGAGTAAGTCAACATTCATAGTTGGTTAATTTGGGTATCTGGAGAAACAAGGAATAAAGACATGAACATAAACAAACTGAAAAGAGAAATTACTTTACTTTGGGTAATAAAACCAATAAACTAAATGATGATAATAATGATAGTGTTTGTGACGACCTCTTGAGTTTTCCGTCACCATGTGTCATCCTGGACAATGATGATGCAAGACGATTTTCTTAACATGATTCATCCAATGATCTAAGCAACATAACCAAGGACCTTAGTTATCAACCTCTTAACTACGATCAATTTTCTCTTCAGAGAGCATACGTCACAGGTGACCCCAGAGATATATCAAGCTAAACAATCATTATCCAGCATCACATCATCAGAAATGAATCTTTAACTCTGGCACTGAACCAATATGTTTGCATCTCATACAGAAGAAGGAGCCTGACTCAGTCAACTAAGTCATCGGTTAAGTCGAGCACGGGGGTCGGCGTGTAGATAGTCAGATACGTCAGACAGGCTCCACGTTAGTAATCAGAGAGCGACCCAGGCTCCCACCTGGACCACGGGGTTAATTAACAGTAATACGGCCAAGAAGGAGTACCCGGGCGAGTCGTGCTGACGGCTCCACGACCCGCCAGCCATGGATGGGGCACGGAGCCTGGAGTCAGTAAGCCCGGGGCATGACGACGCCAGGTGATGATGATAATGTTCTCCTTGAGGTAGATATTGGTTGGCGAGGTTGCTGTTGACGAGCGAGATGATGTGCGACATCACATCTGTGGTGTGACAGGTACTGAAGATCACTATATCACTAGAGAGGTAAATAATGACTGGCGCACCGGTAGATCTGCTGAGGAGTGTATCATACAACACAACAGATGGTTATGAAGGGATACTGAGTTATGCTGCAGCTGTTATGTGGTAGATATTATAGATTACTGGACATCTCCTGAGGATGTTAATGGGTAATACAGCAACTGTCTCATAAATGATAAGCGTCAGTCCTGTGGCCAGATAACGCTACAGCTGTAAGTGAAAAACGATACGGGTCTTCCGGAGACACAGCTGATGATGTTGGTGTTGTGTGGAGGACGTGAGGGAAGGGCGTGAGACTGTTATCATGGGGATAACTGGGAGGCAGGGCTCTAGGTCTCCCTGGGGTAAAAATAGGATTATATCTTAGATGACCCGGGCTTAACTGAGGATTAAATCCGATTTATCCTGGGCTAAATATGGGATCATGAAAGGTGTATCGTGTGCACATACTATGGTGTCATGTTTTCATGAAGATGAGTATAGAATTATATCGAGCTGTCCTAAAGTAAACGAAGAATAACATCAAGATTCCTCTGGGTATCAATATAATGTGAGTATAAAGGAGAGAGAGAGAGAGAGAGAGAGAGAGAGAGAGAGAGAGAGAGAGAGAGAGAGAGAGAGAGAGAGAGAGAGAGAGAGAGAGAGAGAGAGAGAGAGAGAGAGAGAGAGAGAGAGAGAGAGAGAGAGAGAGAGAGAGGGGGGGGGGGGGGGGAAGTCGGCGTTATGGTAAGAAACTTTGAACTTGTTTCACATAGTGAGCGAGGTGTAAGTTACGACTGTGAGAGATAGTGTTGGAATGATTAGTGAACCTCTTGTAGATAAAGAACAAGACAAGTATAGGAAGAAAGTAGCTTGTGTAGGTGGCGGAGAGGGTCTAAAAAACAACAACAACAACAAGGAAGTGTATGAGGCATCTACAGACTTGATCTAGTGTGTGATAATTCTAGTAGACAGATCTCTGGGAGGTTTTGACACAATATCGTGTGCATGAAAAACCACTGAGTGATGTTAAGCAGATCTGATCATGGAAGTAATGTATATTTGTATTTTTGCATCAGAAAAATGTTGTTGATATGGCCAGGAAGAAACGTACTATGAGAGGGATACATACGGCACAGTAGCCTGCCACTGTCTGGAAGGTAAGTGGGAACAAAGACTAAACACAGCACAGCAGAAATGGAGGAATATTTGGGTAGGAACATTTAGGGAGGAACATGTTTTAATGATACTTAGCCAAATACAAATTGATAATGATGGTGCACAATAAAATGAGGCCAGTCTATCTATACCTGTCATTTCGTTGGGAACAAATCAGAGAATTCTACATCTGAGAAGAAAATACAGGTTGACATAGTGCCCGTCTGTCGCAATAAGATCACATTAAGATAACTGTTAAGGACGTAGAATATATTTCATCCACATTCAGATAACCTTCACGTACACGAACAAGATGATTGGAAAAATATCAAGAGCATATATTACATTAAACTGATCACCACACATGAAAAAGCAGAAGGATTTGTTAATGTTTGATAACAGCGAAAGGACAAAACTACCTAGCATTAAAAGGGAAATTTACAGAATAACAATCATAATCTTATTAACAAGGGATGATATGGTAACTTTCAAGCTTCTAACTTGATTTTTCTATGTAGATAATAAGCATTAATTTATTACAAGGGAAAGTCAGCAGAAAGAGAACATAACCAAAAATTTAGTGTGGAAATAATCAGAGAAAAAATGACGAAGAAAAACTTCTTTAACAACAAAATAGTAGACACATGAAGCAAGCTGAGTGATGAGGCAATAAACACAACGAACATTTACAGTTTCTAGAGATTTTGTGGTAGACAAAAATGGTAACAGATGGGACTCCTCAAGTGTACAACTCCTCCCCGTATGCATAAATAGATTATCCAACACACACACACACACACACACACACACACACACACACACACACACACACACACACGTACACACACACACACACACACACACACACACACACACACACACACACACACACACACACACACACAGACGCACACACACACACACACACACACGTACACAAGCTGCAGGAGTACATGTGTGAGAGGAACTTGGCAGTCGATATCGTGCCTAACTTGTCGGCAGTTTCCATCTTAGGAGAAGAACGGAGACAGATTGTCTGTTGTCAAATACCAGAACTGCATTTAAGTACATGGATAAGGTGATGTTGTATTCAAGTAAATGGACAAGCGATATTCAGCAAAATGTTCACATTCTACATTAGGCCAAACTGTAATATGCTTCTCACAGCACTTACACAAGTACAAATAGCTGATTGTGAAGGTCCGGGAGGGCAAAAAAGATGGTACCAGACTTATGTGAGCTTAGGTAGGGTGGAAGGCTATAAGTTTGTCCACTGTAGAAGAATGAAATGTAAGGATTAAACTGACTACAACGTTTTGAACCAGTTTGATGACGTCAACAATGACAGAACAGCCAGAGGCCACCTCATGAAAATAAAGAAGAAATGTATCAGAAGTAATGAAAAATGTACTAATATAGCAAACCACTTTTTTTCCTTTCAGTTCTGAAATATCTATTGTCTCGACAGACAAGCATTTCAGTGAGAGGATGGTTAAAGGCACAAATCCAAGGGTAGGTGGATGAAGGTATAGGGCGTACTGTGGGTACAGTATATCGACGTAGGAGGGTGACAGGTAGGCACGAGTGGGGCCCAGGACCCAAAGGGGTCCTCCCCCCCTCAGGAGGTAGGGAGGTCTAGGATACAGCAATACATGATGCATGGTTACAGGATAGTAAGTGTTGCTGACAGCAACATGGGTAACAATATCTGTGTAATACAGAACAAGTTTGAAATCTATCCTACACATACCAAACATCTTACGACTTATGGATGAAGGAATAGCTGGGTAATGAAACTGTGAATGTGGACAGCATACAGGAATTTTAAGATATCCTATGGCAGTTGCAAGAAATGGGACCCCAAGAGTGTAGGATTCCCTCCCTCTACCGTTGAAATAGGTAATTACAAATACACACACACACACACACACACACACACACACACACACACACACACACATACACACATTAATGAGTACCAGAATGCAGAACATATATAAGCCATAAAGCAGGAAACACGGTCAACAAGCCCCCTGCTTTAACCTTCGGCATAAAATAACTTCATACACACAGACAAAGGAACACCCACACTTAGACAAACCAACGCAGCGGGAGTCGACTGAGTCATGAGGGTAATTCACACCCTCATACTCACACCAGCAGGCAGACGCTCACTTACGAAACCTACAAGGTATGCAGGGGGATACCAGGCAAGCACATAACTACAGGAGACGAGCAGAGGGTTAGGCCCGGTGTGTGTGTGTGTGTGTGTGTGTGTGTGTGTGTGTGTGTGTGTGTGTGTGTGTGTGTGTGTGTGTCTGCCCTGGGAAGATGTATATCAGACTCGTCCAGCCAATATATTATGTGAATAATTGGAAGCGATGCGTTTTATAGCCCACTCCTTATTCTTGGTTCCCGACGCACAGCCGTAATGAGTTATAAAACATCACCACATAAACACTAAAATATTTCACGCTGTCTCGCAATGAAACAAGGTGCACATCCCACCAGCTCCAGCCGGGACCTTAAACCTAAGATCGGTAAGGGTTACATTTGGATCTTATGGGGTACGAGGCTTGTTGACAATTGTCGAGAAAATATCAGGTGACTGTAACGCGAGATGGTCCTCCTCAATGGTCGCAAGTCAAAGAGTTGGGTGACGCCGCTGGTGAGATGGACCCCACGGGTGAATGACTGGCTAATTCATTCACTCATTCACCTTCATCCACCTGATGAGTCTTGGATTTATTTGCCAGGTGAGTAAATTATGACTGTGGTCTCAGACAGTTGTAGAGGAGAGTAGTTTCAGACAGTGCAATGAATTTAGTCTGAGGCGGGCAGAAACCGGGAGTACGAGTCAAGGGCAGTGGACGGTGGTCCGAAACATCTAGACGATGGTCTCATACAGGTTTATAGTGCACGATGGTCTGAGACAGAGGCAGCGAGAAGTGGTGTGAGACAGGCGCACTGGACAAAGGTCTGAGACCAAGGTTCGTGATGATGGCCTCGTTCAAGTACTCAGTGTCATATGGTAGTGTTAGAAAGACGATGGTTTAACATATGGAAACTGATAAGTGGTTTTACACAAATAGAAAAGTCTGTGGTTTGAAACTGATCCCGTGGTCCATAATCTTAGATAAAGGTCAGAGATAATGGTCTTTGGGAGAGGTAGAATACGACTTTCTAGGACAGAGGTGAGAGATAACTGTCTGAGACAAAGGCAACAGACCATTGTTCGAATAATGTGGTTGCTGTTGCGTGACAAAGATACCGAATGATGGTCTGAACCAGAAGTAATCGACGGTGGTCTGAAACAATGATAGTGGACGATGATCTGGGCCAGAGATACATAGAGGACAATGATCAGAGATAAATGTATCGATTGATGGTCTGAAACACAATTGATGATCTGTGGTCAAAAGTCAAGGTAGCGGAATTTGGTCTGAGACAGATATAGCTGAGAGTCGACTGAAACAAACAGGGGTTCGGGATATGAGCAGCACGGGAATGGTTACAGACAGAAATGATAGATGATGGACTGAAAATATCTACTGTACAGATCTCGGACAGAGGTAGCATAGATGGCCAGAGACTGATGGTAGATGATGATTAGAAAGGAAGCGATGGGGTAGTCAGTTTGGCAATGATCTAATACAAGGAGACGGAAAGGTGAGTTGATAGTGAGGCAGGAGACAGTGATCCGGGATAATAGACTCAAGGAACTATCGTTTGAGACGAGATAATTCACGATGGTTTGAGATGCGAAGTTAACAGTAATCTGTGGCATTTTTTTCGTTCACGATGGTATGACAAAAAGGCATGACACAGGGGTCTGAGACATGGGTAATGGACGATGGATGTTGGTCTAAGATGGATGAATGAGACATGGCCAGAAACGATGGCATGGCATGTATAGTCTAACAAATCTTTGGTTATGGTTTATTTCTGATAACAACTTGTTGGTTGATGGTCTGACAGAGACACTGTTGGCGGTGGTCTGAGATGGCGTTTGTAGACTAAGCAGAGTTAGCGGAAGGTGGTCCGTGAAAGAAATAATAGATGGTCTGAAACATGGAAGATGTACGACTGTTAGAGACATAGAAATCTAATGATCGCCTGAAACTTACTTCGAGGATGATGGTTGTATACAAAGACAGTGAAGAGTGGTGAGGTAATGAGAATACAGGCGATGCGCTCAACCAGACGCAGTGAACGCGGGCCTGATAAAGAGGCAGTGGACAATTGGCTGACAGACGTATTGAACGATGGTTGCAGTGCAGTGGCAGTGACCGATGACCAAGGAAAGAGGTAGTGCACGATGGCCTGATACAGGGGCTGTGAAAATTGGTCGGAGACAATGGGAGAAGGTCGTGGCTGGGAGAGGTGAGAGGCTGTGATCATAGCTGGGAGAGAGAGAGAGAGAGAGAGAGAGAGAGAGAGAGAGAGAGAGAGAGAGAGAGAGAGAGAGAGAGAGAGAGAGAGAGAGTCGGAGACTAATATGAACACAAACACACACACACACACACATTCTAACATTATAATGTATATGGAAGCTATTTGAATGTTATTACAAGATTTTTGCAAGGATTTGTACATGTGAGAACAAAACAGCATTTGTGAGTGGTGGAAAACATTTGGGTTGTTTAATGTGTCTGTGGTTACTGGTTGTTTGTCTTGTTAGGTCGTAACGGGAAATGATAGCAATGTGATGTGGTTGCCTTACTTATTTCAACCATAGTGGAAAGAAATGGAAGCTGCCATAGTCATACCATAGAGGTGAGGCTGATCTGTCCACTAAGTTAGATGAAGAACCGGGTAGAATGGTAGATCGTCTTCATGATGTGTGCAGGGAGGGGGTGGCTGCCATGCGGGCAACGACAGTGAAATAGAGTGAACAGAAAAGAATTTGAAGTAACTGGTGAACGTAGTCATGCAGGAGGAGTAATGCCTATCAAGGATGACAGTGAGAGAGATGCAGCCGAGAGTGAAGTCATACGAGGTAGGTTTCTGCTGCCTACGTTTTAATTACAGGAACACACATGTTCCGTCAGAGAAAATGAATGAATATTGAGCTGAGGAGAGCAAGGAAAGCGAGGTGGAAAATATAGGTTGAAATCTTGGTTGTAAGAGTGGAACTGGCCAAGTGATAAAGATACAAGATTGTATATAAAGAGAAGAAAAATCATACATTATAGGAAAGAGACCCTGTTGCCATGATAAGGTGTATCAGTCGCTTCATTAACGACTGCCGCAATAGAATAAATAGAAAGAAAACTATGCATTAGAAAACGAGAAAAGGAGAAACGCTAAAACAAAGAAAAAGCTCGAAAATGCTTGCAACATATGTTGTCATAAGCACGAAAGATGTCGAGGACGACGATAAAATTCTCCTCAAGATCCCAGAGACGAAGACCAGAGGTGGGTTACAGAGAAGAGATCACCAGTAGACCTGAAAGGAGGGAGGAGATTCTAAGTGTCTGAGATAATGAGGGTTAAAAAGAGTTTCGAAAACCTTGGATACAGATGAGGTGAGAGGAACAGGGCAATTGTTAGAAGAGCTAGAACTTCACAAGAATGGACTGGACAGAAGCACGGCCTCAACAGGAAAGGAACGGTTTGGTTCTTAGATTGAAGTAATATAGAAGATCGGAGGTAGTTCACAGGCACACACTATTAATGCTCGAGGACGTATGGCATCCGACCACATGTCTTCTGCACATATAGCTGGGGAAGAACTCGTAGGAACGTGAGCAGAGAAACTCATGAAAGAGACGTAGGTTCTGTGGGAGGAGGTTGGAGGGGGAGGAAGAGATGTGGAATCATCCAAAGTAGAGTTAGAGGACATAGAGCGCCAAGAAGTGCTTCTTTATCGTCTGGAAAGATAGTTACAGATTCATCAGGTCGGAAAGGAGGATAAGTTGAATTACAAAAGATTTTGTAGGTGTTTTTCTTTGAGGAACGCAGAAGATTTATGATATGGAGACGAAGTCATTTTAACGGATCTCTCCTTTTATGAGAGCTCACTTGACTCTAAGAATAACATTTTCACAAAAATTCAATGCAAAAAAAATGAAGGAGAAATGAAAATCAGAGGGGAAGAGTTTCATGGCTCGATGCACTCTGTGCCTGATGCAAGCACATTTGTTCTTCAGCATCATCTCAGGTGACTACATAAACCCAAGTTACTAACCTCGTATTTTCCTGGTATCATATGTGTCTGGTGGCATCGCTGACCGAGCGTCACTTTCTCGTCCATTGACCTATTTCTCCTTCTCAACTTTTCTGCACAACTGCAGCATCTCAAGTGTTCCTAGTGTTTGTTTCCTGTATCGTAACCCAATCTTTACCATCATCATGTAGTTCCTCACTAACCATTTCGTTATATCTTTACTTACAATCTCTTTTCACTCTCCTTATCTGTTCCTTTGTACACACACAGAAAAATCCAATGCACTTTTACTCTAATTCTTGTTCTCATATCAGTCAAGTCTTAATTCATCTAAAGTAAATTTTCTACTTCCACTGATTCTTCTTGAATATCACCAAGTTATAAAGCTAAATAATTCCGAGTTACTCCTCTTCTGTCTTAGGTCTGACTTCGTACCTGAACACCGTGACATATGCTGTAGAAACATCAGCACTGTATGAACGTCTTCTCACATAGTTTCCGTCTCTTGATATCTGGTTACTCTAATTTCTCCTATTTCTCCATTCATTTCTCAATATTTTTCCTTTTCTTATCATGAGTAATTGCTTCACTGTCCTCACACTTGTTTTCTATCTTGTAACCACCTCCTATACTGCCCCAGGATCCGTCATAGATTTTGAATACATTAACATTTTGCCACCAACATTCTTCACTAAAAGGAGTCAACTGTCTCTCCGCCACTGGATATATATATCCCGCTACACTCCACACAGCTTAGAGTTACACTCAGTCATTCACTTCCAGACGGAGCACAAGCCTCACACAACACATGTCTGTGTATATATGTATTCATTTATTTGTTCGCATCTTATGAGTGGGTGTTGATATGTAATGACGTAATTCTACAGCATGAGGAGAGAGTTCCTTACCTGTAAAGCCACATCACTTGAACATCTCTTACCTATGTTGAAATTTTACCAGTTGGCAGGGAACGCACATAACGTTCTACGGAAGGAAATTCAGAATTAAGAAAGAGAGTCATACGAGGGACAGATAATCGTGTTATTTCATGATGGAGAGAGAGCGTTTGGACTACATACCAGCAACCTATATGTACGTGTGGCAGAAAGAATCAATAGCAGCCTGGTCCATGAAACGGGAACGCGACAGCTACTGTAGCGCTGTTTTACTGTGCCGCCCTCACTAGCCCTCAGGTGTACGAGATCTACACATGTTCTCAAAGTTGTGGCTTGTGCATGCTGCTACATCTATCTGAGATTCTCTCTACGTGATCTCACAGTAAGTGGTTGTACCCTGCTAGACAGGTCATGGACTAGCCATCTAATCAACTGTGATGGGTAATAACATGATGAATATCAAGATGCTGAGGATGTCATGGGGCTGTTTATGGGTGGACCGGACTCCACATTACCCTCCTTCATAAATCTGCCTCTCATTTCTCACCCGTTCCTCCCCTCACACCAGATTCACCTCTCTCCTCTGCGCCCCCAACAAGGAGCTCGCCAGCCGTAAGTTTGAGACTAAACCTTATCATGATGGAGGGTCTCTTCCCAGAGGCTTGACTCACTTCCGAAGTGCCACAGTGTGTGACCTGAATAAAGTTGCTGTTAAGCAAAGTTGATGAATATATACTGTAATAAATCTGAGAGGTCACTATCATTCTCAAGTAAAGAGGTGATCTCATCTACATTTAGTATGAAGAAACTGAAATACGTTAAAAGAGAATAAAAAAGAGAGAAGTTGTGCATGAATGGTCCTTCAGTGGTATTGCGACGCTCCAGCCCAGAACCCACAATATATGATTCTAGATAAAGAGACTATGAGGGTTGAGGCGTGGTGGCTGACGCGCTGTAGCTTTGACACTCCCGTCGTTCCTGCTCGTATCTCCGGCCTCTTCATTGTTCCTGCTGGAGAAGTCCTCGAGGGAGGCTGGGGACCCACGGGAGAAAGAAGGGAGTCCATAGGTCAGAGGCCAAGGTGGAGGGAGGAGATGGGGGGTGTAGTCAGTGGAAGGCTCTGGGCTCTTGGTGGAGGAGAGGGATGACGGGGTCTTCTGTGGTAGACGAGGAAGCCTAACGTAAGGCTGGGGTGAAGATTGGGGTACCACAAGGCGAGGGTGGACCTATCACGAGGTCAGGCCTTGGGTACCACAAGGTGAGGACTGGGGTACCACAAGGTGAAGCTAGGGGTACCACAAGGTGAGGTCTGGGGTAGCACAAGGTGAGGACTGGGTACGACAAGGTGAGGCCTGGTTGACCACAAGGTGAGGCCTGGGATACCACAAGGTAAGGGCTGGGGTACCCCAAGGTGAGGCCTGGGTTACCAAATGATGAGGCCTGGGGCGCCACAAGTTGAGGTCTGGGTGCCACATGGTGAGGCCTGTGGTACCACAAGGTAAAGCCTGGGGTACCACATGGTGAGGCCTGGGGCGCCACGAGGTGAGGCCTGGGATACCACAAGGTAAGGGCTGGGGTACCCCAAGGTGAGGGCTGGGGTACCACAAGGTGAGGGGACATATACAGGTCGCCTGTTATGGTAACCGGTGATGAGACTTAACTGGCTGGCCAGTGTCTGCTACTTTATCTTATCACTTGTGTCTTTTCTCTGTTTATTGTGTTCTGAACTTTTCTACCTTTGTATATGTCTGTAATCCTCACTATCTCTCTTTCTCTTTCTCGTCTCGAAATAGGATTACTTATGGTCCAGAAAAAAGAACAACGCAGTACAAACACGTTATCAATCCCAGTGAGTGAGCTCTGTAGCTTTTTTTAGGTCCATAATATCCAGCTGTAATATTTTCCATTGAGATTTATTTAATCGTGAGAAATTCTTTTTTCTCTGGAAACCATCTTCAGGGTTCCTTTCTCCTCATTCTCCTCCTTCCCCAGCTGCTACTCCTTCTGGTAATCCTCCTTGTTCTCCTGCGTCTGCTTTTGGCTCCAGTCAACAATTTCTAACATATTATTGGCTGCGGTAAGAATAAACTCGGGCGAGGCGACCCGTATAGACTGGCGGGAGACATAGAGGCGGCGTCACCTGTAAACACATTACATTAAGCGCCTCTTCTATGTTGGAGAGAGACACCTTGGGCCTGTGTTTGACCCTGACAGATAAATTCCGTCATTGGTTCGTTAGGGGGCCGTTCTTATCGCTGGGCGCCCCCAGATCACTCACCTGGGCCGCGGTTATTATCACTCTTCGTCTTCAGGATAACATCAGGACTCCGGTCCGACACCACGACCTGCCCGCAGAAGGAGAGATCGGGGGATGAGGCAGTTGTATGGCCGTAGGAGAGAGTAGTGAGGGGGAAAAGGTTATTTCTATAGTGCTGTTATCCTGTAGGACAAAGGATGTGGAGGACTGGATCATATGGTTTTCGGAGTGTGATTGTAGGACAATGAGGTTAGATTGCTTCAAAACAATCAGAAAAAGGGATGGAACAATGTGGTAATAAGAACAGAAGAACACGAACGTGATGTTGTATAATTGTGGGGCAAGTGGGTGCTTCACTGTTCCTGGACCTAGGTGGAGTATAGAGATGCACAGGTGGTTTACTGTGGACTAAGAAGAGAAGTATTCTCATCTTGTAAAAGATCAGAATTACAGACGTGGAGGTGTGTGAGTGTAGCACAAGTGAAGCAAGGGAAATGCCGTATTGTATTTGAACGATGGAGAAAAGGATTGACAACTGTATGGTAGAAAGATTTGAGGAAGAGGTCTTATAGTTATATTACTGGAGAATAAGAAAGGGAGATTTTTCCATTTGCCTGTAGGTAGAAAATGAGATGTTTGGGCAAAGAATTAGACTGTAGGAAGAGAGGTTACATGGATAAAGTTCAAGGACCTTTGGGAAGTAGGCAATATCATATCTGACCAGCGTCACAACATGACGAGGAGAGCGAGCCAGGACGTGCCCTACTGTGTAGCACCGAGAAACTAAATCTAGCATTGGGGGAGGTGGAACAGAAGAGGCATTTGTAAGGTTATGATAATGAGGAAGTATGGCGAGTGACGGTTATAAAGGCAGAAGGAACAGAAAATACTGTACGTTAGATAGATTTATTGGAAATAAAGGACTGCCTTTATAAACATCACCCTAAAAAACCGGTGCTACATGTTGACACAAACTTGAGTAAAGTTAGAGGATGATAGACTGGAAGATCAGATTAGTAAATGTATATTTTTGATGGTATGGAAAACCTGTTATGCTCAAGAAATCTAACCAATTACTCATGGCAGACGTACAAAGGGTTAAGTATGATTGACCTTTTGAGTGACGTACATAAATTTCTCCGGTACACAGCGTTGCTTTACTAATTCACAAAGATGTAAGGAGGATCATAAGGAAAGCGCTGATAGGAATGTTGCTTCTGTGTATTCACGATTTTATATGACAAATATTTCTCATCATTGTGACATCAGCCTTGAATTGTGGAGCAAGAGAATCCTAAGCAACCACAGGATGAACTATCCATAAGACCTGCTCATTGCGCAGCAGATCACACCTACTTCAGGTTGACCAGTGCTGAGACTATCTTACCCCTGACATCTAGTCTCGCTTCGTCTACTTGACACACTGGCGAGGAGAGATGTGAACGCTCCCTCCCACAGTGTAAACAACTCGTGAGCCAGAAATGAAAATATGGTTCAAGTGTTTCCATGGATACGTCCTGGATAATTACACTCAGGATGCTAGAGAGCATCCTGAGTGTATTGTCTGATAATGACTGGTGAGAGGGTCTTATCAAAGGCGAGGGTGCTGTAGATGCATTTCTTGTGCAGGTGTGTGTATGTCGACTCATCCTCTGGCTGTAGTGTTATATATCTATCGTTGGGTTTTTTCGTAAGTGCGTTTCAGACTCGACGAATGTTCAAGACTTCACTGTATAGCATCTATGATGTCAATGTTGTATAGCAGCTGTGAAGTCATATTGTACAGCTGCTATGGTACCATATTCTATCGTAACCGTCTTGTTACATTTGAAAGTTTCATGAGCATATTATGTGGTTTAAGTAAAGTATGTTTTGAGTTACTTGTCATTCGTATGTAATACTTTGTCAAATCTGAATACGTCTTGTTGTTAGACTGTGTAGATGGTAAATATATTACCATACAGGAGTATGTCGTAAAGACGTTGCCCAACTTCAGTGCGTTGTCCTTTGTTTGTGCTTGTCTGTATGTCTGTTTGTTTGCCATGCGTCACCAACGTTTAGTGCTTCGTGAGCGTTTTAACAACATAGTGGCTAGCGTGTGATCGTAGACCCGAGTATACTGTGTTACCAGATCTGAGTATGTCGTTTTGGTATTACCGAACCTGAGCATGTGTCCTACATGCAAGCTGCACAGTAACTTAATCTGAGTTACTGATTTAGTGCAATTTTTTTCTATAAAAGAGGCGCCTCGTTACCTGGGTTTAGTGGAGCGGGCAATAAAGTGGTCGGTAGTGGTCGTTCTGGTACACAGTTCTCTGGCATTTACGATATTGGGAAAGAGCTTTGCCATACCAAAATCAATGAGTAAAATTTATTGTGACAGAGATGAACAAAACACCTGGTTCAAATCTGTTACAGTTAAGGTCTGTTGCAGTTGTGGGGGAAACGTAGTTTGTGAGGTACTGGCGTTGAGAGGGACTGTGATTGTCAGGTGCTAGGGATGCGAGAAATAGTGATAGTGAGTCACTAGGATTGTAAGTTACTGAGGCTGTGAGAAGTTGTGATGTGAGTCACTGGGATTGTGGGGTACTACAACTGCTACATATCGTGATAGTGAGTCAGTGGAATTGTGAAGGAAGGACAAGGGTCACCAGGTTTGGTGATATTGAATTACTTAAATTGTATAAATTGTAATCGTGAGGGACTTGTTCTGAGTAATATAAACCTCATGATGAAATTGTGATTGTTAAGTATAACGGTTGTGGAATAACTGTGGATGTAAGGATATGTTACAGCACAGCTTTGGGGATGTGAGTGTGAGGCATTCTGGTTATAAATGGCTGTTTGTGCTCAGTAAAGACAAAACAATGTAGTAGCGAGGGACCGCAGTTATGAAAGAGAGAATACTTATGTTCAGTTACAACTGTGAGTAACTGTAGTTGTAAGGCGTACTATACTCTAGGTGTGAGGGTTGTGAGTATGGAAGAATATGGTTATGAGGGTTTCTGGATTGTGGGGTTGCATTTAGGCTGTACAGTAGTTATATGGAATCGACTACATTGGGTTGTGTTTATGAGGATCTTAGTAGCAAGTACTGTGAAAGAGACTGGTTATAGGTGAATATGTTGTTAATGATCTTTGGTTGTGACTGACTAGTTATGAGGGTCTGTGGCCATGTAGGGAGATAAAGGTTTTACTGTACTGCATGTGGCTGAGGCATTATGAAGACTTATAATTGTGAGTGACAGTCATGAAAAGGAGCTGAGCTGGTGAGGGTTCATGGTAATGAATAATTATGATTATTTGCAAGTTATTAATTATTACACCTCAGCGGTGTATGGCCAGCCTTCCTGGTTGTGACGCAAGCAGTGGGCACCCAGGGACGAGCGCACAAGCCCGAATCCTCGGTGCGGCAGTCGGTCCACAGTCAACCCCTAGGAGTGGGTCGATGAAATGGGTATGTAGCTGAGGCATTTATATATATATATATATATATATATATATATATATATATATATATATATATATATATATATATATATATATATATATATCGTTAATGAGAAGGCCTCGATCAAGGGTTTAATGGCTCGTAACGTCTCGGCTAAGATAGAAGAATATGTAAAGACAAGATTACTAATCGATGAGGTCCCATCATGTGAAAACCTCAACACGTGTTATGTAGGAAACTTGAACTAATGAATTTTGTACCACAAGTTCATGATAAGTAAAAATCAACAGACTTAATGTTACAAGATCACTATAAAGTAAACAAAGGAAGCTCAACATAGACGAGGAAGGATATAATCATCTAGAAATAATTATCTAATGACTGGATGATCCAGCCTTCCCTTGTAAGCGGCATGGCCGGGGCACAATCTAATTAGCACTAATAGCTCCCTTAATTTCTTCATTATTTCCATTAGACAGGGCAGGGTCTTGGGCCCCATATCCCCGTACCTGGGCAGGGCGCCGCCGGTCCCGCCCGCCCCCTCCTTGTCGCCCGCCACCAATCACGAAGCCCCAAGTGCTCCCAGCCTCACACACTCCCTCCTCCATTGAGAAATAAGCTCGGCCAATGTTTTCATCACTGTCACAAGCATTGTTCATTAGTGTGGACCAGGCCCGGCTGGCTCTCTGCTCATTTACTGTGTGAAATATTATAACCGACACTGGGGATGTTTGCTCCCCTGGGTTATTAAATATATCTTTCACCCTGACGTTACACTGTTCACATGTCACACCAGCCCGACGTCACTCCTGCCTGACTTTTCATCTCGCCGATGTCACACCAGTTTGATGTCACAACACACACCTCCTTCCTGATTATCACTTTTCCATTGTCTTACTCTTGTTTTCACTTTTGAAATATGATATCATTGTTGCCTTATATATCTGCCAAAGTTCTCTCAACAACAATATATATATATATATATATATATATATATATATATATATATATATATATATATATATATATATATATATATATATATATATATATATATATATAACTAAAGTTACCCCGGCCCACAGAAAACAGCATCGTTACCCCCTGCTTAAGCGAGGTAGCGCCAGGAAACAGGCAAAAAAGGCCACATTCGTTCACATTCAGTCTCTAGCTGTCATGTGTAATGCACCGAAACCACAGTTGCCTATCCACATCTAGGCCCCACGGACCTTTCCATGGTTTACTCCAGACGTTTCACATGCCGTGGTTCAGTCCACTGACAGCACGTCGACCCCGGTATACCTCATCATTCCAATTCTCTCTCTCTCTCTCTCTCTCTCTCTCTCTCTCTCTCTCTCTCTCTCTCTCTATATCTCTCTCTCTCTCTCTCTCTCTCTCTCTCTCTCTCTCTCTATATATATATATAGGTTTGTTGTTGTTCCAGTATTGAGTACATGTAAGCATTATGTACATATTACCCTGGCACAGAGGTATCAGTTTCATCAATTTTGTGAAGTAAATTTCTGCTGGTTGTAACAAGTGAGCGTAGGTGTGATGCTCGGTGTGACAAGTTGGCCTGAGTCAGATGTGAGGTTGTGTCGAGGATGGACACGGTGGCTGGGGAGCTCGGCAGGGCGCTGCCACCTCCCCAGCACCTCCTGTCGACCCTCCTGGTGGGCAGTGATCATCCTGGACACCCTGGAGTCATGCAGACGGATCACACAGCACGTACGTACGCAGACGCACAGACAGCCATCACCAACACAGTGATGGGACGCCAATACGAAGTAAGAATAGAAGATATATTAACGATTTTTAGTTTTGTTGATAAGAAGAAAATCTGAACTGAATATATATATATATATATATATATATATATATATATATATATATATATATATATATATATATATATATATATATATATATATATATATATATATATATATATATATATATATATATATATATATAACTTTTTGTCACCAATATTTCGGTAAATTTAAGGGTCAGTTAGTGGCCAGGCGCCACGTAGTATAACTTCTCTACGCTTGCCACATGTACACGTGTGTTTGAATAGAAAGACGTGAGAGGAATAAAGAACACTGAGCATAGCAGCTCAGGGCTGTTAGCAAGTGGTGCTATTCAAAGCAGACAATTGTCATGAGACTCTCCACATTACTGTCCTTGAAGCAGCCGTTGCATACTCTTGGCCCTCATTTAAGAGTTGCTTCAAGATCAGCAGTGAATTAGTCAACAATCCTTAATAAAAACCTTTACTATAACACTGTTGCCCTACCTCACATCTTGAGCCACCTTCCCTACCCCAGCCGACCTCCCCTGACCTGAGCATCGCCCCGGCAGTGGCAACTTTTAACCTCTCACGAAATATAAAGACAAAATAGTTACCTCGGAATTGCCTGAAATGTTAGTGTCACCTCAATCCCATATCGGTCCATAGCAAAGTGAAAACAGCTATATATATCGGGGGACTTCCTCCTATTTCCTCCATATCGAACATGTGCAACGAAATAAATAGTCGCCCTTCCAATAATCCCACCAACACCCAGTTGTTTCCATGGTATTCCAAATCGACCCTAAAACAAAGAATCCAGTGGGAAGAAAAAAATAAGTGCGAAACCCCTTCTGTTCCCATTTTCTTTCCATATCGAGCTGCGCAGGAGTTTGAGATGGAGGCGAGCAAATGAGCGGCAGGCGGGGGCGAGACGTATTTATGTGGTCATTTAAGGGCGGATTTCTTCGTGTTTGTGAGCCACACACGACGTATGAAATGTGGCAGGGGCAGTGCTGGAGAGCTGGCCTGCGCATTCCGAACCTCAGTCGCGTTACGTGGCTACGCTCTTTTTATCAACGCCGTATCGTAAATTCGTTGAACAAAGACACTCGGGCTACGTGCTAATATTTACTTGTCACACTGGGTCGCTCTCCAGCCCCTGTCGGACCATTTAGGACCGTCCGTCATGGGACAATAAGGGCGGAGTTCCAAGTGAGTGCGTCAGGGTTAAGCACTGTTGTCATTTACATCGGTCTCCAGTATATTTGGATGATTTGGTTAATAAAAATGACAGTCTATCCAAAACGGCAGACAAACATGACTCCTACCGCCGCTTGACACAAGGATCAAGATTTTTCAGCGCGAGTTTGTGATAAGCCTTAATGGTTATGTTCCGTGTTGGAGGATGGCACATTAGGGAAGATAATAAATTACAGCAATTAAAAGTTATAGCTAGGAGTGGGCCAGGGTTGTATATTGTGGCGGAGATAGTGAGCGAGGCGGCTGGACCCAGCTCACACTCCAGGCCCTCACGCGCTCCTCCTCCAGTGTCAGCTGGGCCTCACGCGCCGCGCCTCAAGTGTCGCCTCCGCCTCAAGTGTCACCTGGCTGGGCCGGTACAGTGTGAGGCGGCTGGATAGGGAGGCGCAAACCCTCTCCTGCTCCAGCTCGCACTCCACACCCTCACGACCTGCTCCTCAAGCGGCGATTGGCCCTTGTGATGCTCCTCAAGTGTCGTCTGTTCTTTATGCAACGCTGCCGGCCTCACCTGCTCCTCACGAACTGCCGCTTGTGTGTCACTCAGTTTTCACCCGGAGTCTTGAGTGCCACACAAGGATGACAAGGGCAGGTTTGACGAGCCACTTCGAGTAAGTGTCACCCTCGGTCCGACTCACAGCCAGCCCTGGATGATGATCCGCGTCAAGCTGGTCTTCCTTCACCGTCACTAGAGTTGTCTATCGCTCACGTCTAGCGGAAAACCACTTTCGACGCACCATAACATTTTTTCTTTTATATATTTAAAACAAGACAATAAGACTATCAAATCAAGGCCATATTAAACGTCAGTATGTGGACAAAATGAGGAAAATCAAGTTGTGTAATAAGGAAATACACCTTTTTTCTCCGTCTGTCATCTGAGAAAAGCCATATTTAGTCTCCCTCATCATACCAATACCGTGCGCACAGCATATAGCCCAGTTGGAGAAGCATAGCAGGAGCCTTGCCACACGCCACACTGACCGGGTAACCCCGAGCTCCCTACCCAGACGTTACACCACCTCCCGTGAGGGCTGGGGAAGACGCTCTCACCATCCGTGTATAGCCACGGAAAATGTTGACCGGTGACTAGTATATCTGTGACGTCGGTCTACTACGCTGTGTGTGTGTGTGTGTGTGTGTGTGTGTGTGTGTGTGTGGAATGAGATGGTGAGCAAACACAGGTGAAAGCTTTGGTGCTTTATTCCTTTAACACATCGGCTTGTTCAGAAGAATTCTTCAGGCTAAGATATGGCGATACAAGACATATAACCGCAGGTCACTCCTCACCTCGCTGGACTCCGCACACGTCTTTTCTTCAAGGATAGACTGCCTCAGCCTCTGGGTCCGTCACCCTACATTTTGCTACAGCTACTGTCGCACTTGATGTACACCGTATGAAGCCTCCCGGTAATGGGTCACTTTTCCTATGGATTTGCTGCCGCTTCCAAGGCCTTCTTCACCCATTTGTTTAATCCTTTATATACTACTGCAGCTCCATGCCCTGTTGACAAACACCCATACTTTTCTTTGTAGACAGAAAGCTTATTCGATCACCTTCGATGGCGTACATCAGTTCGATGGTCATTCTTACTTTCGACAATACCTCATCCTTTTCCCCATAGTAAATGGTTGAAGAGTTATTGCAAGGTATGCCGTATATCACGGTATCCAAGTTGCACTTCTGCCATTATTTGTTTTCACCACATCGCTTACCTGTATTCCTGACGAAGTATCCCTGTTTATTTCTGTCTTCTGCAAGCATCAGTTCATAGTTAAATCTCACCTTGAAAAGAGGCGTGAGTGAAGATTAAGACTTAATGATAACACAAGTAAACGAGGGTGTGGAGTCGTCATGATGAACAGAGCAGTTAGTTACAGTATAATGAAGGACTTGCCAGATAATGAGATAACATAGAATAAGAATGAGCACATAGGGTATGCTTAGAGGGAAACAGTAAAGTTCGAAACGAATGTAGATGAGTACTAAGCAGGCCAGAGAGAGGAGGGGGATTACTAAGCTTGATTTAAGAGTACCCACGTTCATTAAGAATGAGAGTTCTCTCCAAAGTTCACAAGCCAGGTATATAAATGAGGCAAGCCAAGAGGTTAGCCAGGACACTGTCTAAACGCTTTAGGATCCATCTGTGGTCCTGAAAACCTCAAGTCTATTGATGGAGGAAAGGTGATCATTGATCTCGCCTATAAAAGATTAACAAGCTTCGGCATCAAAGCTTATTTACCAACGTGCCAGTAGAAGGGACCTCACAAGTATATAGAAGGGCAGAGGATAGCACTGAGGATGAGACATTACCGGTATCAAATAGAGAGCATTCACACTTGACGAGTGGGACAGCCAGCAGAGACGTTTGACCATGGAAATCCTCCTTTGAGATGTCATGACGTCATTACATGAAGACATTGGAAAAAGACATCTATAACAGAATCGTGGGCAGGGATTCCACTTGGTACAAGTAATGACGATGGTTCCTAAGGAAACTAACACAGAAAGCAAATCAAGAATGTTAAAAAGTGGAAGAGATAATCAGTTTAAAGCGGAGGAAGAGGAGAATAGAGAATTACAGTTTTACTTGCAATGGTATTGAGGTAAGACCAGGTTATAATGTTCTCAGTGTAATGTAAACCCACAAACTAGAATGATTGTATTCATAACCTCTCGTCTCGCAACAACAAAAATCTGGAATAACCATTGGGTTCTCTGAAGGTAATTAGAATATGTGGAATTGAGTACCTAGAGGAATAATATAGACTGAGGAGTTCAAAAGTTATGTTATCCTGAAAATTAATTCATTATGGTCAAGAATTAGACCATACAGATGGTTGAAAGGTGCACAGAGAATATTGAAAACAGCGCAGCCAATAACAGGAAATACATGATTGTTCCAAATTTAAGGAAGGCCTCAGATATAAGTACATGCTTAGAGAAGACGAATAATAGGAAGTGATACTCCTTCAGGAATGAAGTTAGGTGATGTAGCAAAAACGAAATCGGCAGAAGAGTCACCAAGGATCATGTGGTATATACTATACTATATACCATATAACGGTTGCCCGGACTATTATCATGGGGAAACAGGATGAGGTAAAGCTAAAATAATCATCAAATATAAAGCTGATACACATCGTCATAGGACATCGAACTCGCATGTTGTCAATGTAGAGAAGTATGTCACTTACCAGATTGGCGAAGATCTGAAGCAATGTACAAAAGAATAAAGAATTGATTGAAGAAAGCCTTGGAAGCGGCTCATATATACATAGGAAGAGCAGCCAGTCACCGGGAGGCTCCACAAAAAGGGCTACAGCGGCTGCGAATGTGGCTGGAGTAGAATGTAGGGTGACGGGGCTGGGTACTTGGGGAATCGGCCGGCTTTTGTGGGTGGAGGAACGTGATGTGTTGCCCAGTAAGGTGAACAGCGACCTGAAGAGATATGAATATGAACTGCATCTCTTTATCTTAATCAGTCTTTCAGAAGAAAGTTGTGCAAACCAAAACGTTAGAGGAATAAAGTTGAAAAGCTATTTCCAATTTAACCACGATCTCAGTACACACGTCATAAGACCAATACACATCTAACACTCGCTAGCCTTCTGTTGCCTTTCTCAGTTTTTCTCACCAAACATTTTGCTTCATAAGATGAATGCAAAATATATGGAGTACATTTTAGTGAACAATGGCTTTTCTGACGAAATATTTGATAAAGATACAAGAGTGTTCCTCCAAACTCGACTATTTAATTATAGCCAACAACAAACTTGAACTGTTCATCAAGTTTCCTGCAGAAACCAGAAGTCTCCTGACCATATGCCTGACGAACGTAGGAACATTACTAGCAACATCCCTGAAGATCGTCTCAGCATCATCTTTTACTACATGAACAACAACACTTGTGACTATATCATGAGAAACAACCTCACACAGAGCAATAACCCACAACAGTCACACCATGTAGTTTACAAGTACCCTTGCCTAGCTGAAGGTTGTAAACTTCAAAACAACGTGAACAACATCAGTATGACTACTTCATCACTCAGTCTACGTTTAATACTTGATCTCCGAAACGGAGGACGTAAACTACATATGCAACAGCAACATATCATGAGCCTCACTCGACGGCATCTTACTGAAATCATGATAATACTGAGATATTGCCACAAACCTGCAAGACTACGGTTAACAGAAGCCATGTACATAAGAGAATGTAATCCCTTCATCAACGTAGGGGACAAGCTTGGGCTTTACAATTATTCTTTTACCGCACCCCTAATGACCCCACTCTCTAATTTCTTCAAACTTCAGCAGATGCGAAGACCTCAAGAGTACCCCCAACCGTTGACCCAACGAGTTTGACCCTTACCGACCAGACTATGACGTGTGAGCTCCGAGGGAACACGGTCCACCCATCAAAATATCATTATCGCCGGTCTCATTTGTAACATTTCAAGATGTGATTCATTTCTGTTTTGTTCCATATATCATTTGTGTTGTATCATTTGTAAACAATTTGATGAAAGATGGGCCATGTACGAATGACCAAAGCGTTTCATGTATTTCAAAAATGAAGAGAAATGAATATAGCACAATTATTCACACTTAATCTGATGAAGCCTCTTCTCCAGTCCTGTATACGTAAACTGTATTGTATCTATTTTTTTCTCTTTCTGGAAAGTCGTCTGAAGGTGCGGTAATACAAGAATGCTCCTATGATTTTCATGTTTCCTTTTGCTCCCGGTGTTTCTGCATTTACGAAGTCACGTGTTTATATACATACATATATATATATATATATATATATATATATATATATATATATATATATATATATATATATATATATATATATATATATATATATATATTATCCCTGGGGATAAGGGAGAAGGAATACTTGCCACGTATTCCCTGCGTGTCGTAGAAGGCGACTAAAAGGGGAGGGAGCGGGTGGCTGGAAATCCTCCCCTCTCGTTTCTTCTTTCTTTTTTAATTTTCCAAAGTAAGGAACAGAGAAGGGGGCCAGTTGAGGATATTACCTCAAAGGCCCAGTCCTCTGTTCTTAACTCTACCTCGCTAAAGCGGTAAATGGCGAATAGTATGCAAAAAAAAAAAAATATATATATATATATATATATATATATATATATATATATATATATATATATATATATATATATATATATATATATATTTATATATATATATATATATATCTTTTTTCATATATATTTGCCTTTTCCCGCGTCAGGGAGGTAGCGTTAAGAACAGAGGACTGAGCCTTAGAGGGAAAACAGATATGTTAGTTACTGAACAAAAAGTGTGTATGATAGTTACTGAGCAACAAGTGATTATGGTAGATCCTGAGCAAGTGAATATGTTAGTTATTGAACAACAAGTACTTACAAACCGTATTTCATTTAAATGATTACATTCTTATTAATAGTCTTAGTATTATTTTGATTTATTTAGACTGTGTGTGTGTGTGTGGAGTATTAGAGCATAATGGATCCCAGTTTACGTGAGTGATACAGAATCAGTCAGGCAAATGGTGACACACATCATGATGATGTGGATACAGTGAAACGATTATAGAAATTTACTAACATTATGTTGGTAAACTTAGATATGATTATTTCACTGTATATCTAAATCACTCGCCCTGACTGTTACCATAGACGTTTGTCATAGATGTTCAGACGTTTTGCTTTTACATCAATCATAACATTACCCAGCAGCTTTATATCCGTCTCAACATTACCCATCACATCAACATTATCCTTTCCCGTCGCCTTTCCGTCAGTCTTAACATGACCCAATCACCCAATACTTTTACATGAGCCTCAACGTTACCCACCAGCGAAGAGCCATGGGTCTGAGGAGGAAATGGCTGCTGCCGTGTTCAAGGTCTGTCCCGCCCACATGGCGGCTTGTGACGCCCTCTACTGTGAGCAGGGCCGCCCTGCCGGCCGCCCAGGCCAGCCACCATGTTGTCCGGGTGTGGGCGAGGGAGGGACCCTTCCCTGTGTCCTGCGGTACACCAGAGATATTAATCAAGATTAGACTGATAAAGTAAATGAAAGGGAGATGATGTCATACCGTATGACGTCAATACCTTCAGTAGGGGATCTATAATGTGATCTCGGAGTAAGAGCAATTTGCTATGTAAACATCTCTTCATATATCCATTAATCCACCGTTACATTATATGCTATAGCTTTAGTTAGGTCTAATGGAATGGATGAACATTGTGTCTACTGCTTCACTGATTATCTGGTCGTGATGACAGTGACCTGAGACACATTCTTACCCGCCCGCATGACCCAGGACCATGTATGTGGTCCACCGGCACCCAGGACAATGAGGCCAAGCTGACCTCACAGTTTCCCAGTATTCGTCCTCGTGTAGGGTCACCGTGTGACGTCTTCTATCAAGGATGTCATAAAGGAAAATCTTTAGTGTGCTTTCAAGAATGTTTCACATTTTGTTATGTATGAACTTAAAAACATCACGACCAAAAAAACATCACGACCTTTGCTTGACACACGATCCTAAAGCTTGTGAAATATTAGCTAGCGTGGAGTAACCCCCACAGCATTATACATCTGACCTCCAGAACACACAAGCTGCCGAGGATACACTTGCAGGGTTCCTTACATGTAGTTTGTCTCTCTGTGACACTGGTAGTGTTGCGGCGGAGCATCTCACCGCCAGACTAACTCCCACTTCTCTTACTGAAGTATCGTCAATGTGTTCACGTCACACTCTTGACTTTTGACTGTCCATCACTTGTATCATGTTATCAGGAGAGTCATGTTAATTGATTCTACCTACAGTCCCACCCAAGCTCAGAATCTGTGTCTCATGAAATGAAGAGAAATATTGAAATGACAACCCAATATGTTTATTGAAGATGAGGAACTTATACCAGTACATTTACTGCCGAAAGAATTGTCTCAGTTCCTTAACGTTCATCAAGCTCATCCCATAGATATAGTCAGTATGCAGCCAATTGTGATAACCCGACATGCAGAAACAGAGATGCCATGAAAATACGCTACATTGCAATAGATCCAAAGTCACTTTTGTCATCTCGGGTCTGGACGTAACAATGTATTATAACTTGTCATAGAATTGCCCAACGAATAAGTGTATCTTGTATCATGTTTCTGTAGTCAAATTGTCATAAAGGAAAGAGATCTGGTTTGAAATCTTACCTGGAACGTGGAAAGTTGATTGTTAAGTGTTAACGAAAATATTTGTCCCCAATTAATGTATTTTTTATTTCTTGTATTATATGCAGATTTAACCCTGGTGTTTATTTTCATCCCATAACGTTAAGATAGCGTTATCCAGTGTACATAACATATAATATTGACGACCCTGCCAGGAGTTGTAACAAAATATATACATATATATATATATATATATATATATATATATATATATATATATATATATATATATATATATATATATATATATATATATATATATATATATATATATATATATATATATATATATATATATATATATAAGAAGTCTGATATAATTAGGTATGACTGGTAGCAACATATGAGCATGAGGACAGTGCGTCAAAGGTTGCTGCCGAAGAAATGTTAACTTATAAATTCTTAGCATCGTCACAGCCACGCCGGAGCGTTAGATACCTACGCTATTTACTCATTGGAACAAATTAGGCTGTGCTGCAGTGTTTGCCATAAATAGCAACCGTCAGCAGTACCTGGTGTCTGGAGTGTGAAGTCTTGTACGTTTAAATGATAGTGTTGCATGAAGAAAGTTATGAGGAGGTAGATTACGTCCAGTAAATACTGTGGGAGCTGCCCGTCACACCCTGCGGCTGAGGAGTGTGTCTAGTGGGATCTTTACCAACATTATGGCTCTGCAGTCCTTTGCGCTACCGCTTACAAGATGAGTATTGGGTGTACAATACAGTAGCCGCTGCACAGCAACACAAATTAGAACTGCAGATCCTGGATCTTCAGGTCATCTGGCTGAGGAAAACCTAACAGGTCCGGCTATTCTGTTCTTTTCCATACATATCAGTTTAATCCTTTTCATCATTCACTGTCTGAGTGAAGTGTTTGTACGTGTCTCCGCCTCCAAAACTTAGACCCGAGAAACGCGTCTGGCTGTTGCTTTCCACAGTTTCTGTGTGAAGATCCGCTATTCGAAGATTGACCGTTGTGACACTTTTTCTCCTTCAGCAGGTAAGCTGTGGAGTTCTTTTCCTTCTTTCCTCTTTCCTCTCTCCTTCTTTCTATTTCCTTTCGACCTTTAAGGATCAAGTTTAATTTTTCTTTTTTCTCTTACTTTTTCTTTTCATCTGATATGGCCTTTGATGATGGTATGTTTTGCTCGTGCTGTGTCGTTCGCTATATGAAAAGGAAGCAAAACAATAATGTATATGAAATAATTAACTACCTGTATGTTGGGAAATGATATACGTAGTTACAGATGCTACCTACTGGGAGTAACCAGAGAACTGTTTAATGTTCTCTTTCATGAAAATTTCCTCTAAACGTCATCACTGAGAAAATATGCTCTTGGTTTTTTTCAGAAAATACTTAAGACTTACATTAAGATTTTACCAATGCATAATCAAGTACAGTTATGAAATTAACACAATAACATCATAATTGGCATATTCTTCATGAAACTTTGGAGCAGTTTTTGTATCATAAAAGAGGTAATGAACTTTACTTATGTTGGCAGACAATCTCAGGTGCTGTCATAAAGAAAGATTGCTTGAGGTGTTTATTGGCAAAGTTTGGAATTCCTTCAATAGAGTTTCATGTACATGACTAAAGATTTTCTCAGATACTACTCAATTACCCTTCAGTCTCTGCACATAGACGCACACACATCAGTGCACTTTATGACCTATGGTACTGACCCGAGGACGTGGCTAGCTTCCTGAGCACTGCAGGAGCCTCATAAAGGTAAAAGTAAATGTGAATAAGAGCAAGGCTATTAGGTACAGTAGGGTTGAGGGTCAAGTCAATCGGGAGGTAAGTTTGAATGGAGAAAAACTGGAGGAAGTGAAGTGTTTTAGATATCTGGGAGTGGATCTGGCAGCGGATGGAACCATGGAAGCGGAAGTGAGTCACAAGGTGGGGGAGGGGGTGAAAGTTCTGGGAGCGTTGAAAAATGTGTGGAAGGCGAGAACATTATCTCAGAAAGCAAAAATGGGTATATTTGAAGGAATAGTGGTTCCAACAATGTTATATGGTTGCGAGGCGTGGGCTATGGATAGAGTTGTGCGGAGGAGGGTGGATGAGTTGGAAATGAGATGTTTGAGGACAATATGTGGTGTGAGGTGGTTTGATCGAGTAAGTAATGAAAGGGTAAGAGAGATGTGTTGTAATAAATAGAGTGTGGTTGAGAGAGCAGAAGAGGGTGTTTTGAAATGGTTTGGTCACATGGAGAGAATGAGTGAGGAAAGATTGACAAGGAGGATATATGTGTCAGAGGTGGAGGGAACGAAAAGAAGTGGGAGACCAAATTGGAGGTTGAAGAATGGAGTGAAAAAGATTTTGAGTGATCGGGGCCTGAACATGCAGGAGGGTGAAAGGCGGGCGAGGAATAGAGTGAATTGGATCGATGTGGTATACCGGGGTTGACGCGCTGTCAGTGGATTGAATTAGGGCATGTGAAGCGTCTGGGGTAAACCATGGAAAGTTGTGTGGGGCCTGGATGTGAAAAGGGAGCATTAGTTTCGGGCATTATTGCATGACAGCTGGAGACTGAGTGTGAAGGAATGGGGCCTTTGTTGTCTTTTCCTAGCACTACCTCGCACACATGAGGGGGGAGGGGGATGGTATTCCATGTGTGGCGAGGTGGCGATGGGAGTGAATAAAGACAGACAGTGTGAATTGTGTGCATGGGTTTATATGTATGTGTCTGTGTGTGTGTATATATGTGTACATTGAGATGTATAGGTATGTATATTTGCGTGTGTGGACGTGCGTGTATATACATGTGTATGGGGGTGGGTTGGGCCATTTCTTTCGTCTGTTTCCTTGCGCTACCTCGCTAACGCGGGAGACAGCGACAAAGCAAAATAGATAAATAAATAAATAAATATATATATATATATATATATATATATATATATATATATATATATATATATATATATATATATATATATATATATATATGTAATCCTATGAGTTTAAAAATAATGAACACCTTTATAACTTATCTATCAATCTCTGTTCGTTATGATCTCACTAGCCTCGTGAGAATGATCCTCGGCCAACCATGGATCTGCTTCGTCCTCAGCATGACACAGCTCTCCCTTGCCTTGCCTTATTGGGCGGCGGCTTACCTGTGAGATGAGTTATGATCACGAGTCATATGTCCTCCTCGCCTATTGGTCGACGGTAAGCCAATGAGCGCCAGGCTTATACCCTGATGTTCATCGGTGAGGATGGATGCGCTTGCTCTCTCTCTCTCTCTTTTTTACGTTGTTTTGAAGCTTCAAAATTAAAGTTAGTTTTATTTCCCGCTGCAGTGATATACGTTGAAGGATTTTTATTGTATTTGCGAGTCCATCTGACCAGAAGATGTGAAAAAGACAGAACTGGACGAAGTATAAATAAATTCCTCCGTCTCTAAAGAATGGCACCAGAAAATCAATATTCCAGCAATTTTTGGTCTCGCGGCTCTAATTAAAGAAAAGTATCCAAAGACTGCAAAAAATTACACCTTGCGCTTACTCCGCCTCGTCCTCCTGGTCTCCTCCTCGTCCTCCCCCTCCTCCCTCGTCCCTTCTTATCCCACTATCTCTTCCTTCTGCCCCTTTTCCTTCGTCATCTTCTTCTTACCTTCTTCCTTCATTTTCCCTTCCCTCACTTCTCCTTTCCCTTCACTTCCTCTTGTCGTTCTGGTCCTCGTTTTCTTCTGATGTACGTCTTGTTTTCGCTTAATGCTTCCGGCCAGTTTACTTCAAATACTTTTTTGTATTCTTTGCCGTCTTTTCGTAAATGCATTTTGTACAAACAATATCTTCCCTATTTGACTTTCTTTGTATTCGTTCTTTCCTTTACTTAGTTCCGTCTCTTACTCTTTTCATTCAACCTTTTATGAGTTACCAGTTCCTTCTCCCCAGACCTCCTCGCTGTTCCTTTTCCCGTCTTCATTACTTCCAAAAACCTCTTTTCTCCTTCTTCGTATCCCAATAGTTCACGTTTTTGACTCGTCCGTCGCTTATATTTTCCTTCTCGTCCTCTTCTACCAGATGCCTCTTTATTCTTCTTTTCCTCTGTCTTGCATTCGTTTTCTTTATTCTCTCGTATTCCTCTTAGCCTCTCCCGCCTCCCCCCCCCCTCTCTCTCTCTCTTCTCTCTCTCTCTCTCTCTCCCTCTTTCATTCTCCCCTTGCCTCCATTCCCCTGCTCCTCCCTGGGCGTCCCCTCAGCCCTCGACACGTTCATAATATCAGAACCTTAATTACAAAATCTTTGATTACTCCCAGCTAATTTTTGCCCCCCTTGATGTAACTTTTCGGGCCCTAATGTCGAATTCTAATGCGGCGCTCGCCACCTCCGAAGCCTCATTAACCCGACCAAAATTTCCCCTAATTAAAGTTCAGACATCAAAAACCAATTAGATATGCAAAAAGGTGTCAAGTGATGAGGTTGCCTATAAAGAATATTCCTATAAGCTCTTCATTAACATTTTTATTAAGGTTGCCGGCACCATTCCAAGTCTTGGAGATCGTGGAATTTCTTCAGAGCTTTTTTAATGAGTGCTCGAGGGCGGAGAAAATATAAGGGAAAGGGAATTTGGGTCGAGATAAGATAAGACAGATTTACGCAATATTATTATTCTGGAGTTTAAATAAAGCACATAAAAAGGAGTCATTTCAGGAGCCATTACTCCTTCAGGGCCGTTAAGTTTCGTCTGGTTCTGTTTTTTGTAAGTTTTAATCACGAATCACCATCCTTAATCACCAACTTTTTGACAGTTTTCATTTGCTATTTATGGGACCGATTTTTCGCTTCCAGGCAGGACCAAAGGGGAGACTTTTCGAATAAGTTTAAACATGAGTATATTGATATTGTAATTTCTCGCAGGATATTTCTGAAGTTTATATTCGAGGAGTACATATGCTTTTTATTACATATCACTGAAATGATATATATATATATATATATATATATATATATATATATATATATATATATATATATATATATATATATATATATATTCCTATGAGTCTACGGGGAAAATGAAACACGATAAGTTCCCAAGTGCAATTTCGTGTGATAATCCCATCATCAGGGGAGACACAAGAGAGAAAAATGTCAGTTGATATACATCGAAGAGACGAAGCATATATATATATATATATATATATATATATATATATATATATATATATATATATATATATATATATATATATATATATATATATATATTCAGCCATTTATTTATTCATTCATTTGTTCGTCGTTTCACATATTAGTGAAGTAACGTCAGGAACAGACGAAGAAAGGCCGCATTCGCTCACATCTATTCTCAAGCTGTCATGTGCAATGCTCAGAAAAAACAGCCCTGTACCCACAGCCAGGTCCCTCGAACCCGTCCACGGTGTCTGCCAGACCGTAAGAGTTGTAAGTTGGATTGTTCATAATGACATAGCTGAGACATGCTATAGAAGGAAAGGATAAAGAAGAATAAAGTTTGGGATAAGAAAAGATCACGAAGGTAAAGACTTGGGATAGGAGGAAGCTTTAGCTCGAGGGAGATAATCGAAGACTTGCTGGTGAGTTATGGATGAAATAGCAAGACAGTAATATAGTGATAATTCCTCAACTATGCAGAACAGGAAGACAAGGCAGTCTGGAGGAAGAGGCTGTATTATGGGGCAGAGAAAGATGGTAAAAACGACGCTTTAAGATGACATGTGAAATAGAATAAGAATTTGTACACACACACACACACACACACACGCACACACACACACACACACACACACACACACACACACACACACACACACACACACACACACACACACACCTATTCCATATATTCCTCTGGCTTCATTGCTTACCTTACTTTTTCAGATTCTTCACCTATGACATCGTTTTATCTATTTCATTAAATACTTTTTTAATACCCTCCTTTTTTGACAATATTTAGTAATATCTTATGCCACTATGTCTATATCTGATTCTGTTTTTGGATATGTATTCTAGGTCTGTGATAAATGTCTTCTATTATTGCCTTCTGAACTGCTTTAGTTTTTTCACAACATCCTCTTATGTTTACCTTCTCTGATACCTTCTTTACTGGGTCAGTTTTTCTCTGTGTAGCGTTGCTTTATGTTCCCTTTGGTGTTCAGTTTAGCAGTTATTTTCTCATTCTTCTTGCGTCTCACAGTCCCCCTCGGTCTGTTCGTCTGCAAAAGCACTTGCCTCTTCCCAGCTCCTCCAACCACTTTAGTTTGTACCGTTTTCTTTATAACGTCTTATGTTTTTGTTCCAAGAGCTGTCCCGTCTAGCTCTCTCGTACGCTGAGATTTTCATCCTGGTGTCTCATGGTTTGTGGTGGCGTCGTCGTGCAAGTTCTCTGTTAGAAATGTTCTACCAAGAGTCAGTAGCCAGAGACGACTGACTCGCTTGATGATAATGCTACCTTTACATTTCCTGTCAGTCAGCGGAGACAAGATGAAGTCTGAGGTGACTAAAAGTTGTGTAGATGAGGTAAGGCACAGGATGCCTAAGTGCCTCGAGTCTACTAGTAATGTAACGATGATTGCTGGAAGAATTGAGGTCTGTGCTGATCTCTTTCTTTTCAGCTTATTTTCTTGTCTAAAGTAAAACTCAGGAACTTGGTGGACTGAGCAGTCTGGAGGAACGGGACCCGGAGAGACAGCTTGATGGACTGAGCAGCTTGGAGGACCAAGGACCTGGAAAGACAGCTTGGTGGACTGAGCAGTTTAGAGGGGTTGGGGCCCGGAGAGACAGCTTCGACTAGAACGTCATCGAAAACAAGGCTGACGTGCATTCTCTAAGCTTTGGTTGGTTGATGGTGACGTAGTTTGCAGTAGTGCAGTTTTGTAGGGTGTTGATAGAGGTGTAGGTGTGATGTACCCGGGACAGTTGCTGTCAGTGGTGACACCGTTGGAACGGTCGCACAAGCGGTTACACTGAGCAGGTACCTCCATCATGGGATTATCCGAAAAGGTATTTCAAGATGGATATGATTTCTCAGACTCTCGCAGTCTGGAGACACTTACTCTGGAGGTCTTCCAGCTATAGCATGAGACTCTATCGCAGCCAAATGTCAGTGGCTTATTTCATGGATGATTACGTCAAAAGTTTTGGTGAAATCTGCAAAGATAAAAACTAAAGAAGTATCGCGTTTTTCAGGTCGCTGTAAATAAGGTTGAGGAATCTGACGAGGCGCGGGTGGCAGAGGAGGTGCACACACACACACACGCACTGACACACGCCGCCTGGTTATCGGAGAGGTTTGTGACGGAGAGGTAGTGAGTGAGCACTAGGGTGGCTGTCAAGTTCCCATTCCTGGCCCAGGTTGCTGTCATTTCTTTCAGTCTCATATAAACCCATACCCTCACACTCTACATCTTACGCGTAACACTAAACATGTCACTCACGCCACTCTATATTTTCAACTCTAAATTCTTCCTCCTTAACCTGTCGCCAGAATCCCACCTCAAATGATAGTTAAAAGGACCAGCTGTGTGCTGGGAGAAAAGATAGACCTGTCTACGAATTCATAGATAAGAGATTATTCAAGAAACTGTCTGTATCATACGCAAGGTCAGAGCCAGAATACACTTCCCAAATTGGGTCACCGCACCTAAAGAAGCGCAAAGAGTTAATAGAAAATGTGCAAGGAAGACCATATCAGAACTAAGAGATGAAGTGCTGGGAAAGGTTAGAGGTCTTAAATTTCCCACCATTGAAGAGAGAAGAGTGAGGGGTGACCTGATCTTAGTCTTTAAGATTTCCACGAGACCGAAGACGTGGACAGTGAACAGTTCGTCGAAAGATGTATGAACAGGACAACCAGATGATGTAACATGATGTTAAGTACGAAACTCGTTAAAAAAGCGTAAAGAATTACTTTTATAGTATAGGAGAAGTGGAAGAACGGAGCAACCTCACTGACGAAACAGCAACTGCTTATACCATTCAAATGTTTAAGAAGTTGTACTAAACTAGAAATGTTTAAGAGATGCGGCCTCACGAGTAAAATTCCCATCCGTTCAGCACTAATATGAACTTACACACACACACACACACACACACACACACACACACACACACACACACACACACACATATACATACACACACACACACGCACATATACATACACACTCATCACTGACCAGGGAGTCGCTACTGTCGAATATCAGAAGAGTTGGTGATGACAGGTCGATGATTCAGCACTATAGTGGCTGTCAAGCTCTTCTCCATGGCTCAGGTTATAGCTAGCACACAGGCCACAAACACAGACTCTTCCGTTCTTACACGTAACAGTAACCATGAGCAACATGTCAACTCACACGACTCGTCATTCTTCACTCTAAATTTTCCTGCGGTGAACACCGTGCGCTGGACCTTGACTAATGGTAAGATCGCGTCATACTGGAAGAAAAGAAGGCCAGGAGACGGGCTCCACCAGTTTATAACTTTCTCCCGGTACTGTATTGATAGATTAGTACACGTAGAGAATAATACTGCCCACAGAGTTGGTGTAAACAACAAAGAATTCGTGGTATGATGGAGAAAAGAATTTCTTCCTATTAAGTGAGTGTGGCCCCTGCCTCCACTAGTGGCTGTGGCCCCTGCCTCCACCAGTGGCTGTGGCCCCTGCCTCCACCAGTGGCTGTGGCCCCTGCCTCCACCAGTGGCTGTGGCCCCTACCTCCACCAGTGGCTGTGGCCCCTGCCTCCACCAGTGGCTGTGGCCCCTGCCTCCACCAGTGGCTGTGGCCCCTGCCTCCACCAGTGGCTGTGGCCCCTGCCTCCACCAGTGCACACTTCATCAGTCAAGTGAAAACTCTCCTTCATGCTGAACTCGCTCATCGTGTTGAGTCACGCTGTCATGATGAGTCCTTACTCGTGTCAAATTCATCGTTCATGCTAAACTATTCATGCAAAGAAAACATGAACTCAGCGGAAACAAGTCTATTTTGAGTTGACCTTTTGTGTTTCCTTGGTTACGTTACTTGCTTTACCTCCTGCTATACGCTGTGCTTCACGGTATACGCTGTACTCCTCGGTATACGCTCCATCCATCAGTATACGCTTTACCCCTCGACATACGACGGTGCACGCTTCATACACGACGGTGCACGCTTCATACACGACGGTGCACGCTTCATACACGACGGTGCACGCTTCATACACGACGGTGCACGCTTCATACACGACGGTGCACGCTTCATACACGACGGTGCACGCTTCATACACGACGGTGCACGCTTCATACACGACGGTGCACGCTTCATACACGACGGTGCACGCTTCATACACGACGGTGCACGCTTCATACACGACGGTGCACGCTTCATACACGACGGTGCACGCTTCATACACGACGGTGCACGCTTCATACACGACGGTGCACGCTTCATACACGACGGTGCACGCTTCATACACGACGGTGCACGCTTCATACACGACGGTGCACGCTTCATACACGACGGTGCACGCTTCATACACGACGGTGCACGCTTCATACACGACGGTGCACGCTTCATACACGACGGTGCACGCTTCATACACGACGGTGCACGCTTCATACACGACGGTGCACGCTTCATACACGACGGTGCACGCTTCATACACGACGGTGCAACGCTTCATACACGACGGTGCACGCTTCATACACGACGGTGCACGCTTCATACACGACGGTGCACGCTTCATACACGACGGTGCACGCTTCATACACGACGGTGCACGCTTCATACACGACGGTGCAACGCTTCATACACGACGGTGCAACGCTTCATACACGACGGTGCAACGCTTCATACACGACGGTGCAACGCTTCATACACGACGTGCACGCTTCATACACGACGGTGCACGCTTCATACACGACGGTGCAACGCTTCATACACGACGGTGCACGCTTCATACACGACGGTGCAACGCTTCATACACGACGGTGCAACGCTTCATACACGACGGTGCACGCTTCATACACGACGGTGCAACGCTTCATACACGACGGTGCACGCTTCATACACGACGGTGCAACGCTTCATACACGACGTGCACGCTTCATACACGACGGTGCAACGCTTCATACACGACGTGCACGCTTCATACACGACGGTGCAACGCTTCATACACGACGGTGCAACGCTTCATACACGACGGTGCAACGCTTCATACACGACGGTGCACGCTTCATACACGACGGTGCAACGCTTCATACACGACGGTGCAACGCTTCATACACGACGGTGCAACGCTTCATACACGACGGTGCAACGCTTCATACACGACGGTGCAACGCTTCATACACGACGGTGCACGCTTCATACACGACGGTGCAACGCTTCATACACGACGGTGCAACGCTTCATACACGACGGTGCACGCTTCATACACGACGGTGCAACGCTTCATACACGACGGTGCACGCTTCATACACGACGGTGCAACGCTTCATACACGACGGTGCAACGCTTCATACACGACGGTGCACGCTTCATACACGACGGTGCACGCTTCATACACGACGGTGCACGCTTCATTACACGACGGTGCACGCTTCATACACGACGGTGCAACGCTTCATACACGACGGTGCAACGCTTCATACACGACGGTGCACGCTTCATACACGACGGTGCAACGCTTCATACACGACGGTGCACGCTTCATACACGACGGTGCAACGCTTCATACACGACGGTGCACGCTTCATACACGACGTGCACGCTTCATACACGACGGTGCACGCTTCATACACGACGGTGCACGCTTCATACACGACGGTGCACGCTTCATACACGACGGTGCAACGCTTCATACACGACGGTGCACGCTTCATACACGACGGTGCAACGCTTCATACACGACGGTGCACGCTTCATACACGACGGTGCAACGCTTCATACACGACGGTGCACGCTTCATACACGACGTGCACGCTTCATACACGACGGTGCACGCTTCATACACGACGGTGCACGCTTCATACACGACGGTGCAACGCTTCATACACGACGGTGCAACGCTTCATACACGACGGTGCACGCTTCATACACGACGTGCACGCTTCATACACGACGGTGCAACGCTTCATACACGACGGTGCAACGCTTCATACACGACGGTGCAACGCTTCATACACGACGGTGCAACGCTTCATACACGACGTGCACGCTTCATACACGACGGTGCAACGCTTCATACACGACGGTGCACGCTTCATACACGACGGTGCACGCTTCATACACGACGGTGCACGCTTCATACACGACGGTGCAACGCTTCATACACGACGGTGCACGCTTCATACACGACGGTGCAACGCTTCATACACGACGGTGCACGCTTCATACACGACGGTGCAACGCTTCATACACGACGTGCACGCTTCATACACGACGGTGCACGCTTCATACACGACGGTGCACGCTTCATACACGACGGTGCACGCTTCATACACGACGGTGCACGCTTCATACACGACGGTGCACGCTTCATACACGACGGTGCAACGCTTCATACACGACGGTGCACGCTTCATACACGACGGTGCACGCTTCATACACGACGGTGCAACGCTTCATACACGACGGTGCACGCTTCATACACGACGGTGCACGCTTCATACACGACGGTGCACGCTTCATACACGACGGTGCACGCTTCATACACGACGGTGCACGCTTCATACACGACGGTGCAACGCTTCATACACGACGGTGCAACGCTTCATACACGACGGTGCAACGCTTCATACACGACGGTGCAACGCTTCATACACGACGGTGCACGCTTCATTACACGACGGTGCACGCTTCATACACGACGGTGCAACGCTTCATACACGACGGTGCACGCTTCATACACGACGGTGCACGCTTCATACACGACGGTGCAACGCTTCATACACGACGGTGCACGCTTCATACACGACGGTGCACGCTTCATACACGACGGTGCACGCTTCATACACGACGGTGCAACGCTTCATACACGACGGTGCACGCTTCATACACGACGGTGCACGCTTCATACACGACGGTGCACGCTTCATACACGACGTGCACGCTTCATACACGACGGTGCAACGCTTCATACACGACGGTGCAACGCTTCATACACGACGGTGCAACGCTTCATACACGACGGTGCAACGCTTCATACACGACGGTGCAACGCTTCATACACGACGGTGCACGCTTCATACACGACGGTGCACGCTTCATACACGACGGTGCACGCTTCATACACGACGGTGCACGCTTCATACACGACGGTGCACGCTTCATACACGACGGTGCACGCTTCATACACGACGGTGCACGCTTCATACACGACGGTGCACGCTTCATACACGACGGTGCAACGCTTCATACACGACGGTGCAACGCTTCATACACGACGGTGCAACGCTTCATACACGACGGTGCAACGCTTCATACACGACGGTGCAACGCTTCATACACGACGGTGCACGCTTCATACACGACGGTGCACGCTTCATACACGACGGTGCACGCTTCATACACGACGGTGCACGCTTCATACACGACGGTGCACGCTTCATACACGACGGTGCACGCTTCATACACGACGTGCACGCTTCATACACGACGTGCACGCTTCATACACGACGGTGCACGCTTCATACACGACGGTGCAACGCTTCATACACGACGGTGCACGCTTCATACACGACGGTGCACGCTTCATACACGACGGTGCAACGCTTCATACACGACGTGCACGCTTCATACACGACGGTGCACGCTTCATACACGACGGTGCAACGCTTCATACACGACGGTGCACGCTTCATACACGACGGTGCACGCTTCATACACGACGGTGCACGCTTCATACACGACGGTGCACGCTTCATACACGACGGTGCAACGCTTCATACACGACGGTGCAACGCTTCATACACGACGGTGCAACGCTTCATACACGACGGTGCAACGCTTCATACACGACGGTGCAACGCTTCATACACGACGGTGCACGCTTCATTACACGACGGTGCACGCTTCATACACGACGGTGCACGCTTCATACACGACGGTGCACGCTTCATACACGACGGTGCACGCTTCATACACGACGGTGCACGCTTCATACACGACGGTGCAACGCTTCATACACGACGGTGCAACGCTTCATACACGACGGTGCAACGCTTCATACACGACGGTGCACGCTTCATACACGACGGTGCACGCTTCATACACGACGGTGCACGCTTCATACACGACGGTGCAACGCTTCATACACGACGGTGCAACGCTTCATACACGACGGTGCACGCTTCATACACGACGGTGCAACGCTTCATACACGACGGTGCAACGCTTCATACACGACGGTGCACGCTTCATACACGACGTGCACGCTTCATACACGACGGTGCAACGCTTCATACACGACGGTGCAACGCTTCATACACGACGGTGCACGCTTCATACACGACGGTGCACGCTTCATACACGACGGTGCAACGCTTCATACACGACGGTGCACGCTTCATACACGACGGTGCACGCTTCATTACACGACGGTGCACGCTTCATACACGACGGTGCAACGCTTCATACACGACGGTGCACGCTTCATACACGACGGTGCACGCTTCATACACGACGGTGCACGCTTCATACACGACGGTGCAACGCTTCATACACGACGGTGCAACGCTTCATACACGACGGTGCAACGCTTCATACACGACGGTGCACGCTTCATACACGACGGTGCAACGCTTCATACACGACGGTGCACGCTTCATACACGACGGTGCAACGCTTCATACACGACGGTGCACGCTTCATACACGACGGTGCACGCTTCATACACGACGGTGCAACGCTTCATACACGACGGTGCAACGCTTCATACACGACGGTGCACGCTTCATACACGACGGTGCAACGCTTCATACACGACGGTGCAACGCTTCATACACGACGGTGCACGCTTCATACACGACGGTGCAACGCTTCATACACGACGTGCACGCTTCATACACGACGTGCACGCTTCATACACGACGGTGCACGCTTCATACACGACGGTGCACGCTTCATACACGACGGTGCACGCTTCATACACGACGGTGCACGCTTCATACACGACGGTGCACGCTTCATACACGACGGTGCACGCTTCATACACGACGGTGCACGCTTCATACACGACGGTGCACGCTTCATACACGACGGTGCACGCTTCATACACGACGGTGCACGCTTCATACACGACGTGCACGCTTCATACACGACGGTGCACGCTTCATACACGACGGTGCAACGCTTCATACACGACGTGCACGCTTCATACACGACGGTGCACGCTTCATACACGACGGTGCACGCTTCATACACGACGGTGCAACGCTTCATACACGACGGTGCAACGCTTCATACACGACGGTGCACGCTTCATACACGACGGTGCACGCTTCATACACGACGGTGCACGCTTCATACACGACGGTGCACGCTTCATACACGACGTGCACGCTTCATACACGACGGTGCACGCTTCATACACGACGGTGCACGCTTCATACACGACGGTGCACGCTTCATACACGACGGTGCACGCTTCATACACGACGGTGCACGCTTCATACACGACGGTGCACGCTTCATACACGACGGTGCACGCTTCATACACGACGGTGCAACGCTTCAT